>NC_058406.1:369265-412094 GCF_002201575.2 Neomonachus schauinslandi
CACCCCCACAGAGCGGAGGAATAGGAACGTGGCTTCCCTGGGGGACCGTGGCTTCCCAGCAGTGGCCAGCTCAGCTCCCTCAGAGCCAGCTGAGAGCAGTTCCAGGCTGGGTGGGGCCTGAGGGGAGCCAGTGGGGGGGCTGCCTGCGATGGGAAGCCAGAGGGATGTGCCCTGGGTCAGGCCCCCACACGTCACCCCACTGTGGCCAGGGCTTACCATGTGGTAGTTGACCATCTCCTGCAGGCTGTCTCCAAATCTCTGCAGACATTCCTAGGGCGAGACATGGTAGGGAAGACCCCTTGCTCAGAGGAGACAGCTGTGTTCCCAGGGGGGTTGGCACCTCCTCGTCCACAGGTCTCAGAACCACCCGCCCCTGCAGCCCAGCCCAGACGCCCGCCTGTGCCCACCCCTGTCCAGAGGGCCGAGCTCAGTGCCCCTCACCGAGATGACGGTGTCGCCCTGGCATTGCTGGGACAGGTCTCGGACACCACTCACGAAGAGTCTGTTGGTGGTGACATAGGCCTTGCCAGCCTCGATCATGCCACTGCACAGCTTGACCAGCTACAGAGACAGAAGGAGCAACATTCGCGCCGCCTCCAAGTGGCAGCCCGCCCCTCCAAGAGACCAGGCCGCAGAGGTGGGAACCGCCCGGGGCAGCCAGAATTCAGCTCAGGGCCCACCTGTGCCCAGGCCACAGCTGTCCCTGGGGAGCCAGCCCACTCTTTGCAACCCACCTGACCCACAGCAAGGTGCCGTGCGGGGCTTGGCTCCAGAGCAGAAGGCTGGAGCAGGACAGGGAAGCCCAAGGCGGGGGAACCGAGGGCGGGAGTGGGCACGTGGCCTTGGCCAAGGGCTGGCAGGACCGGCCGGCGAAGGCGCTCGGAGATGCTGCCCCTCCTTTCTCCCTCTTCTCCTCCCCGGCCCCTTCCCTTGGGCGCCCAACCCAGTCCCTGGGAAGCACCCTGGGCACCCCCTGGCCCCACCAAGGCCAACCCCCGCTTCATGGGAGACTCACATGTGCAAGCAGCATGTGCACCCTGGGACAGGTATGGTAGGCCACAGCCGGGAGAACGAGGGACAGCCCCAGGTCCTGTGCACCGCACACAGAGGTGGCACGCCCTGCGCACACGCGCGCACGCACACTCTCGCACACACGCATGCCTGTGCGTGCACCCAGTCGGGGCCAGGCATGGGGGCAGAGAGGCAGCCCTGGACCCTCCAGGCACCCCGGGCCCCGCCTTCACCTTGTCTAGTTTTGCCTCGATCTCCACCACGTCAGTTTCCACCTCATCAATAGTAGCCCTGCAACAGGAACGAAGGTGGCTGCAGACCAACCCACCGCAAGCCGCAGGGCCCGAGGGTCAGGTCAGGCTGGGGCTTCCTCGCCCCGTGCACCTCCCCTCCCTATGAGGATGTGCAGTGGGTCCGGCTACCTGCTCTGGTCAGCCCCCCTGCTGTCCCATGCTCCTCAGACATGGAGGAAACGGAAGCTGGGAAAGGCAGATGCCCCCCTGGGCAGAGGGTGAGGGACTGGGACCCAGGTCCAGCTGACTCCACAGCCACCCAGCACCCACCACCAGCCC
This sequence comes from Neomonachus schauinslandi, assembly GCF_002201575.2. Taxonomy (NCBI): domain Eukaryota; kingdom Metazoa; phylum Chordata; class Mammalia; order Carnivora; family Phocidae; genus Neomonachus; species Neomonachus schauinslandi. Next base: position 370,849 of record NC_058406.1, read on the forward strand.
AGGCAGGCAGAGGCCCAGTCAGCTGTGATGTCCCCATCTGGGGTCTGGCTGCTGTGGGCCCAGGGACAGGAGGTCAGACAAGCCCCCGAGGACAGAGGGAGGGGCTGCAACTTCCTGGCCACTCCCCTGGCTGAGCCACCGCACTTCTCTGGGGCTGAGCTGACCCCCAGACCCCACCTTGGGCCCGTGGACCCCGGGGGCAGACCAGTCCCAGGGCCCGTAAGCGTGCGCCCGCTGCTTTCTCTGGTCTGGCAGCAGCGTGAGATCCCAGACTAACTGTGGAGGGGTGCCCCCTGGCACCTCCAACCTCAGAATGCCGAACAGCACAGTTTGCCCAAAGGGAACGGTGGGACAAGCTTCAGAGGCGCCCACTCCCACCACGACAGCCTGACAGTGGGGCTGCCTCAGGGAGCTAAGAGTTAAGGAATGACATCACCAGAGAGGCCACAGACGGGGAGAATCCCCGGAAGGCGAGGCAGATGGATCGGGCACGTGACCCCCCTCCCTTGTTCTGGGAACAGGAAATAGGGAAAGAGGGCCAGGATCCCAGCGCCACCCCCCCACCCCCCCAACCCGCTCAGCTGGTGAACTGGGCCCATCTGGCCTCCTGGGGATGAAGGACAACTGGGCATGAGGGCCAGGGGTGACAACGGGGGCCCAGGAGTAAGAGGCAGGCCTCCAGGGACAGGTCTTAGGTGGGGGTGGGGCAGAGGGAAGGCCATCCAGGTATAGTGGCCCCCCGCTGCCCCCATGGCCCGCAGGGGGGCGCTGTGTTCCAGGGTTTCCCAGGCCTGTGGTCAGGGACCTGGTCCCTCACAAGAGATGTATAATTCTGCGTGCCCACAATTGGGAGCCATTGGGAGGGCACCCGGCCGCCCCAGCCGGGGACTTTGGAAGCTTCCCACCACCCTCTCTGGCAGGACATGGGCTCCTTCCTGGGCAGCGCCCATCCCTTCCAGCGGAACTAAGGGAACTCTGAGTTCCAGAGAAGGGACAGACCACCCACCCAGGAGTAGAGGCGGCCCTGAGCAGCTGCTGCGCTTGGGCAAGGAGGGGGGTCCCCCCGCAAGGGTGGGGCCGCCCCACACCAGATGCTGATGAACGTGCTCACGGGGGCAAGGTGGGTGCTCTGCAGAGAGCAAAGAACCAGCACTCTGTCCTGGGAGCCTCAGCCTCCAAGGACCTAAGGCCTTCTCTCCTGCCCTCCCTCCAGGATTTCTTCAGCGGCTTGGATGACAAGGAGGAGGGTGAGGCAGGCTTCCCCACCAAAGCCATGACTCAGCGCCTGAAGCCCCACCCAGGGGAGGGGGCACCAGGAACAAGGGGGCAGCACCTCCAGGCCTGTCTGGAAGAGTCTGGACTCTCCCACATGCCTCCCAAGGCTGTGGGGCTCTCCCCAGGCCAAGAGCATGTAGGCATGGTCCCTCTTCCCAGGGCTGGGGCCACCTGGCCCCACATCACTGCCTACAGCCTCCCAACCAGCCCCACTCTGGCTCACCCCAGGCCTGCCACCAGGAAGTCCCAGGTTACATTTCAGTGGCAGGGTGAGGGTGAGGAGAAAGTGGGACCCCAGAAGAACCTCAAACCCCTGTTAAATCTCAGCCCAACCCCGAAACCCACACAGTGTGGCTTCTGTGGCCCAAGGTTCAGATGAATCTCCTCAGCCCCACCCCAGGCCCAGATGGGCACTTTCCTGGGGTAGCCCATCCCTGCCAGAGGAAGCATGGCAAAACCCAGGCAGCCACTGCACCCACTGTGGGCCACAGACAGACCAGGCTAGTATAGGAGGGAAGGCCTGGAGGTGAATGGGGTGCCATGCCCCCAATCCAACCAGGCAAGTTGGGCCTGGAACCCCCACTCAGGGGAAGAAGGACCGACCATGGGGCTTCTGAGCAGGGTCAGGGTGAGACTATGGTACCTCAGTCAGGACCAAGGCCCCAGCTGAGGCCCCAGCTACATCTTCCCCCACAGCCTGGGTCCTGGAGGACAGTGGGCAGTGGTGGGGGCCCAGGATTGTGGGTGCCTGAGTTGCTCACACCCCCTCCCTCAATCAGTCAGCAACAGCAGATGGGAGAAGGCAGAGAATTACCCCAAACCCTCTGCCCTGGGGCCCCTCCCTGGGCCAACCCTTGACCCCTCATCCCTAGTCTCCCCAAGCCTTTGCTGCTGACACCCCTGTGTGATGGTTGTGCAAGGGGCCCAGGGGTAAGGGCACCAATGCCTAGGCTCACCAGTGCATCCACACGCAGGTCCTCTTGCTGGCACACCAGACTCAGCAGGCACACACACGCATGACCAAACACACATGTGCTCATGTGCAAACAAGTGTACTCGCATGTAGTGACACGGTGCACACACAGACGTGTGCTCACGGAGAGGACATACACACAGGCGTACGGACACGTATGCACGGTGCCGGAATGTACGTGAACAAACTAACATGGGTGTTTTGTGCTAAAGCTCCCGTGTGCACGATAAACACATAGTACAAGTATGCACCCACAAGAGGGGTTAGAAGTGACACGCACACGTGCACACATCAAGCACGCCAGCCCAGGGGTGCAGCCCACCCACACATTCAGGGTCTGGCCCCTCCAGGGAGGGTCCAGAGGAGCAGAGCTCACACGTATGCACCTGCTACACAGAAGGTGCTCCGTGGTGCACATGGATGAGCAAGCCTGCACTCCCACGAAGGACTAAAAAGACCAACCCAGGGCTGGGCACAGTGCACAACCCCTACCCGGAACTCCCACCCAGCCTTGCTCAGCCTAGACCCCACCCTCAAGGCCCCTAGGTCACCCCTGCCAAGCAGCTGGCCCCAGGCTGAAAACGTGGCTCCGGCTGCCTGACCCCCATGCACTGCTCTGGTCACACGGATGAAGACATATCCCTGGGACAGACACCCCTCGCACCCAGACCACCCCGGCCAGAGCTGGACTGCAGGGCCAGGAGGGTCTCAGCCCTGTGCAGGTGGCCAGCACGAAGGTGCGGACACAAAGCGGGGGTGGACACTCCCACGGAGAGGTGTCTATACTGCTGGCCACCCCACCCCCACGCGCACAACCTCCGCGCGAAGTGACCAGCAGAAGGGGCATCTTTTGTTCAAGGCCTTTGGGCCCGGGGCTGCGGGCTTTGTCCGAAACGGGGTCCTCCAGCTCCCATCCCCGGCTCCCGCGCCCGTCACAAAGGCGGCAACGACAGCCCCCCTCTGCGCCCACCCACGGCGGCCCCGGGTGCTCGGAGGGGGCGGCGACCCCCGACGACCACAAAGGGCCGCGCCGCCTCCGGGGGCGCACCTGAAGCGCGGCGAGTCCTTGATGCACTCCTCGAACTCCACCGTCATGGCTGCGGCGGCGGTGCGCTCACTCGCACGAGGACCGCGGCGCTCCGAGCGGCATGCCCGGCCGGCCCGCTCGTCCGTCAGCCGGCCCGCCCGCGCCGCGCTCGGCGCCCGCCCGCCCCGGATTGAGGCCGCCGCGCCGCCGCCCCGCCCCGCCTGTCACCGCCGGGGAATGTCGCCAAAGTCCGCCGCCCGCGCGCGCCGCCGGCTGTCACGGCCGGGGAGCGTCGCCAATGTTCGCCGCCCGCGCGCGCCTCCCGCTGTCACGGCCGGGGAGCGTCGCCAAACGCCTCTCCCTGCGGCTCAGCCACGCCTGGCTCCGGCCCGGACGCCCCGTCGTCCCAACCTCTAGTTCCCAGGCCACCGCGGCCTGGGAAGGAAGTCGGACCCAGCCACAGTCGGCCCGTCCGCGGGGCGCGGGGAGGCCGCGAGACTGCTCGCTCCAGCGATGCGGCCGTTGCGCAACTCGGCGCATTTGCAAAAACCGCTTGCGCGGAACGTGGGGACGGACCCACTCCAGAACAGTGGGTCGTGGGTGAGCGGGTTGAGAGGATGGATGAATAAGTGCACAGCCGCGGGAACCCCTCCTGGGCGCCGCTGTCGGAATCCGGCCCACGGGCTCTTCTGCGACTCAGCAGTTTGCACCCAATCCCTTAGTTCGGCCCCGCCCCCGCTCCCGCCCCTAGCAGCCGTAGGGAGGGTGAGTGCCGGACTGCCGAGGCGGGGACCAACGCTAAGGCGCAGGCGCGGGCGCGGGCGCAGCCGGGGGCGTGGCCACATCGCTTTCCCCGCGCGCGCAGGCGCGCGTGCTGGGTACACGTGCGGCCCCGCTCAACCAGGCTGCGCTGAGGCCGGCCGCGGTCCGCCGACTCCGGTCATGGGCCTTGCAGCAGGCTCGGTGATGGCGCGCTACCTCGTGTACTTCCAGTACTTGGGCACGGACTTTAAGTACGTCTGCCGGACCTCCCATCCGTGCCCGCGGCCCCGAACTGTATCCCGGCGCCCGACGTGGGAGGGGGCGGGAGCTAAATTTAGGACCCGCACGTCTGGTAGCCAGGCCCGACACCCGGGGGAGGGAACAGACACGGAGGGCCGCAGAGGGCGGGGCGGGGCGGGGCCCAAACTCCGCCCTCTAACCTGAGCCGGTCTCTGCCCACAGCGGGGTCGCGGCCGTCAGAGGCTGCCAGCGCGCCGTCGGGGTCCAGAACTACCTGGAGGTGAGCTCTGCCCGCCAGCCGCCCGGAATGGAAAGAGGCAGACACGAGGGAGGGGCAGATGGGAAACGCGCCTCTGGGCCCCGGTCTTCGCCCCGCGCTGCCCAGCCCGCCCCAGGCGGCTCTGTCCCCCCAGGAGGCTGCAAAGCGGCTGAATTCGGTGGTGCCGGTCAAATTCACTATCTCCAGCCGCACGGATGCCGGGGTCCACGCCCTGTGCAACGCGGCTCACCTGGACGTCCAGCGCCGCTCAGGCCAGCCCCCCTTCTCCCCAGAGGTCCTGGCAGAGGCTCTCAACGCCCACCTGAAGCACCCGGCCATCCGGTGAGCACGCATCTGCTGTCTCCAGACTGGTCCATGGTGGGTGGAGGCCATAAGTCGGGAAGGACCTGGTGTCTGGACAAACTTTTTGGGAGTGATAGAGATACCAAGGTGTCACTTGGGTGAGTGGAGGGATCCTTCCGGTGTGCCTAATCCTGCTCCCACAGGATACTGCAGGCTTTCCGAGTACCCAGTGACTTCCATGCCCGCCATGCAGCCACTTCCAGGACCTACCTGTACCGCCTGGTCACAGGCTGCCACCGGCCTGACCAGCTGTCAGTGTTTGAACGAAACCGATGCTGGGCACTGCGGGCAGGGTGAGTGTGGGTATGCATGAGTGGGAGAGGGTTGTCGGACCCACCTGGCTGGCTACTGCCTCCTGACCAGTCACCTGGTTCCTTGCAGCTGCTTGGATGTGGATGCCATGCGGGAAGCTGCCCAGCACCTCCTTGGGACACATGACTTCAGTGCCTTCCAGTCAGCTGGCAGCCCAGCCACCAGCTCGGTGCGCACGCTGCGCCGAGCCTCCGTGTCCCCTGACCCAGGCAGCCCCTTTGTCCTTGCCCAGGAGAACAGGTAAGGAAGGGCACCCTGCACACTGGCCAGAGGCTGGGGGAGCTAGATTTAGCGCCTTCCCTGGCAAAGGGCATGCAGAGGCAGGACACGGCTGGGGTTGGGGGCTCCCTGGGCACCCATCAGCCCTCATAAGGGGGGTACTGGTTAGCTGAGTGGCATGACCCCAACGACCATGAGCCTGCAGCTGTGCCCTCCCCCCAGGCTGGGTTCCCGCCCTGCCCAGCTTAGTGTTGGTTGCCTAGCTGCTGAAAAGGCTTTGCTGAAAGAGAAGCACCAGGCTAGCGGTTTGGGCCCTCCCTGGCAGGGGGTTGGTTCCACTGCCCGGGCACTGTCCCTGGGGCCTCTGGCCAGATGTCAGCTGTTGACTTCCAAAACCTTCCCAGTTTGAGCCAGCACTGAAAGGAGGAATTTCTGCATGGTCAGCTGCAGAGCCCCTCCCCTGAGGTTGGGTCTCTGGTAGATAAACGCCATGCTCACCTCCCTCAGCTGCCCCAGAGCCTGCACCAGGACCTACGCCTTAGCAGCACCTCCACCTGAGGGCCCTGTCCCCAGTGCCAAGGTCCCTAGAAGGCTCTGCTGCCCCTCCCACTCACAGTGTTCCTCCCCTCAGCTTCACTTGAGGGTAGGGTGGTCAGTGGAAGCCCCTGTGGTGGCAGAGAGTGGGAACCAGTCTCCCCCAGACCCCTCCCCCTGCCCACCTCCTTGTCTGGGGCCACAGTGTGGACTCAGGGGCTGCTCTGGCCCAGGCATCACAAGTGCCTGTATTTCTAGGTTGCAATTCTGGAACCTGGAGTTTGAGAGCCAGTCCTTCCTGTACAGACAGGTGGGCTCTGCCCTAGGCCTCCAGGGGGTGGGGGTGGCCCCCAGGGTTTGGGCCCCTGTGGCACTCTTGGCTTTGGGTTGCAGGTGCGGCGAATGACATCTGTGCTGGTGGCTGTGGGGCTGGGGACTTTGATGCCTGCTCAGGTGAAGGTGATCCTGGAAAGCCGGGACCCCCTGGGCAGGCACCAGGCACGTGTGGCCCCAGCCCATGGCTTATTCCTCAAGTCAGTGCTATACAGGAGCCTCGGTAAGAGTTCGCTGCCTGGAAAGGTGCCTGCGTGCATCCCACTGATTGATCCCTCCTAAGGCTGGGTGCTTGATGGAGGAGGGGCTCTTGGCGACAGCACAGCTACAGCCCTCGTCTGTCCTGCTAGCAGGTGGGAATCCAGCCTCTGTTCAGCGGGAAGGCAAGGAAACCTCAGGTTGGCCAAAAAATCTCCAGCTGGAGACCAGCAAGCCAAAAACAGGAGACCTGGAGTAAGGTACCTCTTCCCTTGGATCCCTAGACCTGAGCCATACTCCCGACCTGGGCTCTAGGACCCTCCTCTCAGGGAGTAGGGAGCAGCTTGAAAGGCAGGGGCTCTGCAGCGCAGCTAAAGCTGTGGACCCAAGGCCAGGCCCAGCCTCTGTAGAAAATCTCCTGTGTCCTGCAGTGTTTACCGCACGGAAGCCACAGATCACCCCCAGATGCCCAGCTGAGGTCAGGGTGGCCATGACACACACAGCCCTGCCGCCGGACCCTGCCCAGCTCTGCATGCCACACAGGCCTCCTGCCTCCTGCCACCCCGGTCCGCTACCGGTGAACTGCAGGAAGAGGGTTTGCACGTCGAGAAGGGAACAGCCATGCAGCCTTTGGTGCAGTTTTTACTGGAAATTAATACCTCAGGAGCATCCACCGATCTCTTGGGGGCTCAGGAATAGAAATAAAAGGTGATCAAGTCCCCAGGCCTCTTTCTTTTCTCAGCCAAACAGGCACATGACACTGTGGTCCTGTCCTCACAGACAAGGGCTGTGAGCAGCCGGGGGCTCCACATCCGGGGACAGAGGGAAGAGCTGAGGCACAGACATGGCCCTGGATGAAAGCCTAGGTCCCTTTGGTGACCAGCTGACCTCAGCTGGGGGCCTGGGGGAGGCCCTTCTTGAGCAGTGACGTGAGGTAACTTCCCAGCTCTTCATCCTACAACCAGATACAAAAGGAGGCAAGTCATCGCATCTTCCCCGACCACCACAGCTGGGCAGCCCCCGCCCATCCTGACCCGCCAGGAACAGAGCTCCCTGGGACCCACCACTCACCTGGTAGGTCCAGGAGACCAGCAGCACCTTGGTGCCTGGGTCCTCTGAGTGGGCGGCAGCCTGGATGAGGATGGACTCCACGGTCACAGACCCATCGGGAAGGTGCTGCACGCAGTGGTCCTTGAGGACGCTGCGGGGAGGCACAGTGAGACCCCACCTTGTGCCCCACTTCTTACCACCCCCAGAGCCAGGAGTGGGGGCACCCACCTCTTCAGGTGGCTGTAGACCCGCATGGCCGTCTCCTGCTCCTTGCGAGGGTCGTGGAGATGCACACGGCAGGTGAAGCGCAGCTGGTGCTCGGCCAGGCCCAGCTCCTTTAGGGCCTGCTCTGAGGACACGAGCCGGAAGTTCTGCAGGGCAGGGCAGGTCAGGGGGCATCCGGGCACCCCTCACCCCCGCCCAAGCACACACACACTCACACTGTCCTTCATGATCAGAGTGCCATGCAGGAGCCGGGGCTTTTTGGCGTCAGGAAGCAGCCCTGCAGAGAAAGGGGCAGGGATGGGAGCTGCCCACCTGCTGCGCCGCTGCCCTCCCCTGCCCAGTGTGCCCTGCCTTGCATACCCTGTGCCATCTCCCGCTTTAGCAGCCCCAGCGAGATGCCCACGGGGATGCTGGGGCTTGTGGGCAGCGTCACTGTCTCACCGTTGGCTGGCATGTAGCAGTTGACCCCTGGGCAAGAGTGGGAGGAGCAGAGAGCCTCAGTCCAGGCCATTGGGCCCTGCCCATGCTGACCCCATGGGTAGACCCTGCACACATTCCCTGTATCGGCCAAGCCCACCCCATGCCTGGGCTGCCTACGGAATTCCTGCTCGATCTTCTGCTTCAGGAACTCCATCTTCTTGGCTTCCCCATGTACGAGCAGCACACTCTCGGGCTCTGCCTGGCCCACCAGCTGCATGATGCCCTTGGCATCGGCATGGGCGCTGAAGGACATGTACTCCACCTGCATCTTGACCTCCAACTGCAGCATCACAGTGCACACAGGCCGTTACCACGAGCAGCAGGCTCCAAGGGCTCCCCACCAACCCAAAAGGGGGCCCACCGAGCTGCTGGGGAAGCGGGGACTCACCACCTGCCGCCCCTCCATCTCCAGCTTGCGCTGCCCACTGAGGATCTTGTGGCCCACAGTGCCCTGCACGCAGTAGCCAGGCATGATGACCTGTGGGGGGAGGGGGGACGGAGCTGGCAGCCACCCTGCAACACGGCCCCCCCCAAGTCCGGCTTCGGGGGGGCTTCCTCCCTATAGGTCTCTCCACCCTACCCTTCCTGCCTATCAGAACCTATACCCTGAACAGCCCCTTTCCTTTGCCAGCAGCTCCCTATCCCAGGCCCCACTACAGACCCAAGCAGTCTCGGGTCTCGGCACAAGCCCACCCAGGCCGAGTACCACATCAGCTCGGGGCCAGAAGACTTCACTGCCTGATGCAACAGGCTGACACAGCAAGAGTCTGAGCCGCGTGGGTGAGACACCAGGCCCCAGGATACCGAGCCCTGTCCTGACAAACAGCAGTGTCCCCAAGCCAAGCAGAGCCCCTGTTCCCCCACCTCTGCCCAACCTCACAGGCCCTCCTGGGAGCTACACCTCTTACCATGTTCTTCTCATTCCCTGCCCACTTCCGGAAGATCTGCAGGGACTGGCCAGCATGCAGCATGCCTGGTGTGGCAAACACGACCTGCAGGGGTGGGGTGGGGGTGGGGGTAGGGGCGGCACAGCACCCGTCTGTCAGGGAACCAGTATTGGCCATGGGTCCAGCCCCTCCTCTGCCCTCACAGCCTTCTGACCCTGCACCCGCCACAGGCCCTACCTTCTGACCTCCCCTCGTCTTTTCCCCAGCACAGTGCACCCCGCTCCCTGAGGGAGACCTGCAGGCAAGGTCCCCCCGCATGTCCCAGACGTGGAGGAGGTACACACGTGTGGACAGTCAGCACTGGCCCCAGATGCCCCAGCGTGGGGCAGGCATGACTTGGCTGCAGCAGGCACAGGATAGCCATCCCCAGCCCCTCCTGGCCAGGACCTCACCATCGGACCCGGGTTGTCCGCAAACGCTCGGTCGAAGGCTTTGATGTGCTTAAACTCAAACATGTTCCTCTGCACGAAGGTCTTACGGATCTTCTGGTTGGTCCAGGTTATGAAGAGCTTATAGTAGTGGTTGGCCTTCTCCGTCAGGCCCGTGGAGAAGTAAATGGGGGCCTTGAGGTTCATGCGCTCCCTGTGGACAGCGCAGGGACACAGTGGAGGAGGCTGCCAGGGAAGGAGCGGCCATGTCACCCCTCACACCCGCAGCCTGGGTTGTATCCAGTGGGAAGAACAACTCCCATGTCTCCCACCTCAGCCTACTTCTTCTGTAAAACGTTGGCTCTGACGAAGGGACACAGAGCGTGGTTGGGGGCGGGGGAGGGGGTGTGGAACAGCATGACACAGGCCTCCCGGCTTGGGCGGGCACCGGAGATCAGGCACCCCAGCTGTACCTGACAGCTGCCAGGGCTTCAGCCTGTGCTCTGCCCAGAGCTGGACTGAGGACCCGGACACCGGCATCCCACTAATGCCCACTCAGGCCAGGGTTCCCAGAAACCAGTCGGGCTGCACCTACCAGAACGTCTCCAGCAGGATGCAGAGCTCCTGAGCTCGGCCCAGCGCAAACACAGGGATGAGCACCTGCAGGGGGACGACAAGGCTGGCTCAGGCAGGAATCCCTGGCCATGCTGCCCACCCAAGTTGAGCCCACATCCGACCATAATGGGCAGGCAGCTGTGCCCTGTGGCTGGCTTCCCAGGGAGCAGCTGCTATAAAGACTGGCCCCGCTGGTAGCTCTGAGGGTCAGAGGCTGCGTCCACCGAGAGGGCATAGCCGGCATCCCTGAGAGCCAGAGGCCCTTTGTGAGCTACAGGTAAGGCGCCCACACTCTGCCCTCGCTCCCGCAAGTCCTGCTCCCAGCCACAGTCTGTCCCCAAACGACCATGGTGGATACTCCAGCCAGCCCTGGTCTGGGATCTGAGGTGAGGGGTGAATAAACACCCCTCTAGTCTTCGGAGAAGTTTTTCTTCCTAACGCCAAGCAAATCTTCCTCCCTGCATGCCCAGAACACGCAGCACCCATCTCCTGACATGCCAGAGGTTGCCGAAGGACCGTGTAGCATGGTCAGGGTGGGCACATGGCCCAGAGCCCTGCCTGGCGCCCTGCCTGGCACCCTGCCTGCACCAGTTACCTTCCCGCCATGTTCCACGGCCTCGTGGACCTTCTTCAGAAAGTCTCGCTCCCGGCAGCGTTTGGAGTCCCGGATGGTTGTGGCGTATGTAGATTCTGTGATGAGCAGGTTGGGGCGGCATTTGTCAATCCAGGCAGCTCTATAACAGAGGTGGGCGTGACCGGAGGTGGACAATCCACGTGGCTGCAAGGCTAGGAGCAACACAGCGGACCCCAGCCACAGCTTCCCTGGACCCTCTGTCAAGCAGCACACTAGGGGAGACAGGAGGAAGAGACTCTGCCGTGCACAGAGGACACGTGGCAGAAACGTGGCAGAAGCCAGTGCGCAGACTGCTCAAGCACCCAGCACATCCACGAGCATCACTGCACTCCTGGGGGTCCCCCCGGGATGAAACAAACACATCAGCCTACTCACCCCAAATGCCGGTCCGGGGTCATATTATAATCACCCTGGCAAAGAATGTGGCAGTAAAACGGGTGCCTCCTCTCCCCGGCCAAGCAGTACCCCTGTGCCCCAAGTGTTTCCACTGACCGTGTAGACCACAGACTCTGAGCCCACTTTAATCTGGAACATGGCTGCCCCCAGCACGTGGCCTGCATAGTAGGCCTTGATTTCAAGTTCATCGTCCACCTACAGAGGAGAGGGCTCAAGTCAGGTCTTCAGGCTATGCTGGGTAGGTGGTCAGTTAGAGGATGGCAGAGGGACCAGGCAGGTGGACACTTGGGAGGCAGAGGGCAGAAAAGAAGAACATGGTTCCAAGCCTTTCATCATTTCCTGTTTCTGACGCACAGTGTCCAGTTCTCAACCAAAAGCAACCAGACATAAGAGATGAGACAACACCATGAAAAACAAGAGAAACAACAGTCTAGAGAAGCAGACTCAGGACTCCTAGAGTTTTCAGACACAGAGTTTAAGAGTGCTGTGATCAGGGACGCCTGGGTGGCTCAGCTGGTTGGGCGGCTGCCTTCGGCTCAGGTCATGATCCTGGAGTCCGGGATTGAGTCCCACATCGGGCTCCCTGCTCGGCGGGGAGTCTGCTTCTCCCTCTGACCCTCCCCCCTCTCATGTGCTCTCTCTCTCTCTCAAATAAATGGATAAAATCTTAAAAAAAAAAAAAAGAGTTCTGTGATTAATATATTCAGAAAATGGAATTAAGAATGTTAACCAAAAAACTAGAAATTATTTTAAAAAGTAGAAATTCTAAAGCCAGAAACTATAATACCCCAATAAAGAACTGAATGGATGAATTTAATAGCATGTTATATATAATTGAAGAGTATTAATGCACTAAAATATATAGAAAGGACTATCTAGCACAGAGCACAGAAAGACAAATGCATGAGAGAAGGTCTGGGGCCCTGGGTTGGAGGAGGACAATGGGCAGGAGCAACACTGGAAGAACCTGATGAAAGACATCAGGTCACAGATGCAAGAGGCTTCACACCTGGATAGGTTGAATAAGAACAACATGCAGGTCCATCATAGCATACCCACCAAAGAAAAGGGCATAATCCTACAAGCAGCCTAAGATTAAAGATTCTCTTTCAAACAGTGAATAAAAAGACATATTCAAAGTACTGAGAAGAAGTAATTGCCAAACTAGAATTCCACACGTAATGAAAAAAGTCCTTCAGGAATGAGGGTGAAGGGGTGCCTGGGTGGCTCAGTCGGTTAAGCGGCTGCCTTAGGCTCAGGTCATGATCCCAGGGTCCTGGGACTGAACCCCTGCATCGGGCTCCCTGCTCAGTGGGGAGCCTGCTTCTCCCTCTCCCTGCCGCTCTGCCTACTTGTGCTCTCTCTGTCAAGTAAATAAAATCTTTAAAAAAAAAAAAAAAAGGAATGAGGGTGAAGCAGATCTATCTGCAGACAAAAGCAAATTCATTGCCTACAGATCTATACTGGTGTTCTCCAGGAAGAAGGTAAATTATCTCAAATAAGTGAAGAACACAGGAAATAGGGTAAATACAGAAATGACGCCTAGCAAACCTGACTTTATTAGTATTAGTAATGATGTCCTGCTAGATATCACATATACTGAGCACATTAAAATAAGGGCAGATAATAGTCTAAGTCAGGGAAGGGATAAAAAGATTTAAAATGTTCTAAGACCTTTGCATTATTTAGAGGCAAAACCTCCAAATACCTTAGATTTTTGCTGTCATGGATGCATTTGTAAGCTCTACCACTATAAGAATTACAAGAGTATAAAATTACTAACCAAATAAAAGGAGAAATAGAGGGGCACCTGGGTGGCTCAGTCGGTTAAACGTCTGCCTTCGGCTCAGGTCATGATCCCGAGGTCCTGAGATGGAGCCCCATGTCGGGCTCCCTGCTCACAAGGAGGGTCTCCTTCTCACTCTCCCTCTGCCCTTCCCCCTGTTCATGTTCTCTCTCGCTCGCTCATTCTAATAAATAAATAAAATCTTTAAAAAAAGAAAGAGAGAAATAGAAATTTAAAAAATCAATCCAAAGAAAGCAATAAGAGAAAGAAAAAATGGAGAACAGGCAAGACAAATAGGAAGCAAATGGTAAGAGAGTAGAGCTAAACTCAAAGTTTTCTTATTAAATGTAGAGTCCAAATGCTCCATCTGGACAAGTTATCAGAATAGATTAAAAACAACAACAACAAAACCCTCTTTTGCTCTGGCCCATGTCACTGGCAGGATGGGCAAGAGTTGCAGTCTTCACACTGCCAGGAAGCTCCGCAACCACCGATGAGATCAGAAGGGACGTTATGAACAGTATGAGAAAACCCATTTAGGCACAGCCCTGAAGGCCAACCCTTTTGGAGGCGCTTCCCATGCAAAGGGAATTGTGCTGGAAGAAGTAGGAGTTGATGCCAAATAGCCAAATTCTGCCATCAGGAAGTGTGTCAGGATCCAGCTGATCAAGAATGGCAAAAAAAAACTGCAGCCTTTGTACCCAAAGATGGCTGTTTGAATTTTATTGAGGAAAATGATGAAGCTGTAGTTGCTGGATTTGGTCACAAAGGTCATGCTGTCAGTGACGTTCCTGGAGTCTGTTTTAGGACTGTCAAAACAGCCAACCCTTATAGCTAACCCTTATACAAAGGCAAGAAGGGAAAACCCAGATCCTAAGTTTGATGGTGAAAACATGACAATAATAAATTTTTATATGCCAAAAAACCCACAAAAAACAAGCAAATAAACAAAAAAACAAATTATATGCCACTTAAAAGAGCTACATTTATTTATTTTTTAATTTTTTTAAAGATTTTATTTATTTGACAGAGAGAGACACAGCCAGAGAGGGAACACAAGCAGGGGGAGTGGGAGAAGGAGAAGCGGGCTTTCCGCTGAGCAGAGAGCCCGATGTGGGGCTCAATCCCAGGACTCTGGGATCATGACCTGAGCCAAAGGCAGACGCTTAACGACTGAGCCACCCAGGCGCCCCTTAAAAGAGCTACATTTAAAACATGACGCAGTAAAGTTGGAAGTAAAACGATGGAAAAAGACATACTACGCAAATAACCAAAGATGGGAAAGGTGAGAATGGTGTGATGTTACCAGAAACACAGACTTTGAAGTAAAAGGCATTATATTAAGGATAAACACACATACTTCGTGTTGACAAGAAATTCAACCAGAAATAACTGAAAATACATAAATACCTGTTAACAAGCAATACCCGCTGACTCTAAGAAGAAACAGACAAATCTATAATCTTTGTGATAAATTTTACCCAATTTGATTGCATGTGCCTGCTTAAAACCCTTCACTTCCTTGCCGACCCATACACAACAGTTACTGAGACAAAACGCAAACTCCACAGCCCAGGACTGGCTGCCCTTTGGGGCTTGCCCACCTCACCGTCAGTCTCTGCCCCCCACTGCCCCTGGCCGGCACACGCTCTTGGATGCACTCAGGCTGAGCTGGGTGAGCAGCAGAGGTTCCACATGGGCGCTTGTCAAGCTGCCCTGTGTGCACCTGAATCTGGGCTGGGACCCAGATTCTGGGCTGGGACCCCATGTGCTTGCCCAATGCTGCCTCCTGGTGGACAGTACCCGACAGAGAGCGAGATGGGGTCTGTTAGGACCCTGACCTGGACTGTCTGGTGGAGGTGGACAGCTACCACCTTCTTCATACAGTCCTTGATCATCTGGGAGGTGAAGAAGTTGGCCTCGCCCTTCTTGTCCACAGCAATCTTGCGGTAGTCCTCCAGCAGGATGGGGCAGATGGCCTGGGTGGGGTGGGTCATGTAGATGGGCCCATCATAGCCCACCATCTCGCTGAAGTAGGGAAGTGCCCCACAGTGGTCCAGGTGGAAGTGGCTGCAGGTGCAACACAGGTCAGTCCAAGGCCATTGCTCCCCGACAAGCCTGCCCCCCACAGCTCCTCCATGCCAGCACAGGCTCGTGGTCATTCCACCCATTCATTCATTTGTACACTGATTGCCTGCTGTGTATCAGATGCCATCCTCAGTACCACAGAGTGACGAGTGAGCAAAACAGATAAAAACTACTACCTCCCTGGAACTTAGAATCTAAATGTCCAATAAAGCAGGGAGCGTGAAAGGTACTGCTTGCATCAGACAGGCACGTGTTCTATAGAGTAACGAAAAACAGCTAAGAAGGGGACAGGGCATCGGGACAGTTACCATCTCTGGTGGATGGGCAGGAAGACCCCATGGCATGTGAGCTACAGCAGGAAGGCACGGGGGCAGAGGGAAGAGTGCTGTGTGTCCACGAATGGAGCAGACCCGCTGCATGCCAGCCCATGTCCAAGAAGGAACCGAGACCACAAGAGCCTCAGAGCAGCTGAGGATGGGGCTGCCTCATGTCAGCAGCTCCTCTGGTTTGCAGGATGCAGGGAGAAGACCCGCAGGAGGCTGCTGTGGTCATCTGGCCACATGGCAAGGGTCAGGGTCAGTGTCAGGAAAAAGACTGGACCCACAAACTGTGGACTGTCTGGGTGGAGTGTGAGGAATAGGAAGAAAGCAGAAGCCCCATTCAGCCAGGTTGGGAAGGTCGACCGCCACCGGGGGGGCCAGACCATGAGTCTGGAGGTCAGGGGCAGGGTGGATGGGAATGTACAGGAATCTGGGAGGATCGAGGACCAAAAGGGAGGGTGTGGTCACTGCTGCCAAATGCTGTTGAGAGGCTGAGTGAGGAGGCCTGCGAAGTAGCCCAGGTGCTCACACATGAAATGCACCACCTCTGCATGGGGGGGGGAGAGGGAGGAGCGGCCTCCCTGCCATAGGCCTGTTGCCCTAATACAGCCTCAACTTCCTGGGGTAGCTGCGGCTCTCATCCATGACACTCAGGGGCAGAGCCAATAGGCGCACGCAGCACAGTGTGCCCCCTGGCTCCATGGTGCTGACTGAAGCCCACCAAGGAGCAACCGTGAATACCTATAACCTCATGTAAATATACAGCCTCCAGGACCACGGTCCAGAGGCAGGGAGGGCCAGCCCCGGGGGTGTGCCACGTCGACAACCTGGAACAAAACCCAGGCCTGCAACACCCCGCAGCTGCAGCCTCCCTGGGCCGCGAGTGGCCCTCCTAGGCTCCTGAGGGTCCTCCAGGTGGGGCTAGATGTGAGCCACACAACACTCTAACAGCTGACAGGTGCCCACCTGATGATCACACAGTCCAGGAAGTCGGTCAGCCGGCCGTTGCGGGTGATGTAGGAGAAGTCAGGGAAGCGCCTCTGACGAGCCAAGAGAAAGGGTCAGAATGCAGTTAGTTGCCCTGGGTCTGCCGGTGCTCCGGAGAACGGCTCTCAGGAGTGGGGAATGAGGGCAGAGGCTGAGCCTGGCCAGCCACACCGGGATCACTGACTGCTCACAGCCTCCGAGTACACAGGGAGGGGTCAAACTGCCAGCACCAGTCACCAAGCCAGAGCCCTGCCTGGGGAGTGCCGAGCTGCCCCCTATGACTCTGCAGGAGCTGAGAGCCCTGCTCTGGTACAGACCAAGCCTTCCACAGAGGGCACCCCGTCTGTCAAGTGAGGTGGGGGACTGCCAGGGAATGCAATGACCCCAGACCCACCTGCCTCCTACCACTGCCCACTTGCCCAGACTCCCTATGCCATGGGTCAGAGCCTGAGGCTCGGAAGCCTGGGATCCTGCTAAGAACAGCAACAAGGAGCAGGCTGAATGAGGTCCCTCCAGGCTACCTTCCCTCAGGACTCACATCATCATTGAAGCCCATGTGCATTCCGCAGTCCAGCATGACGTTCTTGCCCGCGATGGAGACCAGGATGCAGCTTCGGCCCACATCTTGGCCAGCCCCTGAAAAGGAAGATGGGATGAGGTGCTGCCACCCCCACATCCTTCTCCCTGCTGCCGCAAGTGATGGCCCCAGCCCCAAGACCAAGGCCCAGCCGCCTGCCTCGAAGCTCCACTGGGAACGCTGGGTCCCCGACGCTGCAGAGCCCTCAGTGGGCTGGGAAAAGTAGAGCCCCACGGCTGCTGTGCAGATGATGTGTGAGGCACCATCACCAGCCCCTCTACACACAGGCTAGGGAAATGTGCAGGGTAAGGGGCAAAGTGCCAAGACTGCCAAGCCAGTTCTAGGCCACATGCCCTCCCCCACTACACCTCCAGCCTCAGGCCCTGCTACTACCACCTAAGTCAGATGGAAAAAGACCCTCACCTCTTGAGGGAGCAGCCCACCTGCTGCGGCTGACCGGAGCCTTCAAAGGCCAGGGGCTGTGTAACAGGTGCTAGACTGTGGTCCTGGCACTTAATAGGGGTAAGCCAGCGCTCCACAGGGCATCACCACCCCTCTTGAAAACTCAACTGGGGTCATATCTGGGCTATGGGGCCCTCTTCCCCAGGACCTACTCTCAGAAGGCATCACGCACCTCCAGGTGGCTTCACTGCAGACGGACACCTGTGAGGCTTTAGACCGGCCACGGCGAGAAACAGCCCCAGCGTCCAGCAATGACCAAATACAGTAGCCACAGTGCATATGGCCCACCACCACACCCCCTCAGGGCACCCACAGCCCAGAACTTAACCTGAGTCCTATCCACGTTCCGGACTTCAAGCCCTACCCATCTGCTTCAGCCCCAGCAGGGCATATCCCAGCCAGCTCCTCTAGCCATTTTTCACCTCCTCTGGGGTCTGGAGGCCCAAGAAGAAAGGGACACAGCCTTGTAGGGCCTGATGACAGCAAATGACCTGCTTTCCATCTTGATCCTACAAGCCTCCCTCTGCCAGCCACCCGAACCTTCTGTTAGCGCCACACAAATCAAGGTGGCCCAGAACAGGACCCAGGCTGGTCCTTGAGAAGTTTCAGTCACCCGTGACAATAGTTGGTGATCCCAGCCAAGAGCTTCATCTGCGTGCTTCGGGCAGCCCAGCCATAGGCCCGGAGGTCTCTCATAAGCCTGCTCCTGCCCCACCAGGACAATGGCAGGGTCTCAGCTGTCTGCTCCCTATTGCACCTTTAGCCCCTAAAGCTGAGCCCAGCGCAGAGGCCTCCAGACATTTATGGCGGGGAAAGGGGAGGGCTGCCCCTCTTTACAGAGGACGTGAAGGCACAGAAGTCATGGGATCAGCCCATGGACACATGGCTCCTAAGCATGGGGCCAGGGATGGTTTTCTGGACTCCAGAGCTCAGCTCTTAGGTGATGGCCTCTGCTCCCAACAGGACTCACAACCATTCCCGGGAGCAAGGAGAGTGGCCCACCCTGGGCAGCAGATATGGGAAACAGAGTCTAGAGCACACAAAAGGAGGCAGAACTCAGGAGAAAACAAAGGTGACTTCATATCCACAAGAGTTTATGTTTCAGGGCAAGGAGACAATGACCATGTAGGTAAGACACACACTGAGTCCATCAGGTAGAGTTTAGGCCCTGGAGAAAATTAAGGCAGGGGAGGGGACACAGAAACTTGCAGACCCACACCCGGCAAGTCCTCCTTAAAATGACTTCTGAGCAGGGTGGAAAGAGACAGCCAGGAGGTGGGAGGGGCAGCTGTGCAAAGGCTGTGTGGCAGGAGGGACCCAGGACTCTCTGTCCCTGGCCCACATGACCAGGGAGCCCATAAGGCAGAAGCTGACAAAGGAAGACAATAGAGAAGGAGTTCTGCTTTGATGGTGCTATGGCCTCGGGAGCACGTCCAGGTGCAGACTGGGGTAACAGAAGCGGCAGATAGAACTGTTCAGAGTGAGTGGTGAGAAAGTGGGCGAAATCGTGAAGGGGCAGGCTGCAAAGTGTGATCCAAGGAGGCCCCTGGAAGGGTGCCAAAGGCAGGGGAGTGTGGGGTCACAGCACCCAGAGGGGACCCCGTGCCAAAAGCTAGGAGAGGCTGTTGCAAGGGTGATCTGTATGGCACCGTGGAGATGTGTACCCTGACCTGGAAGGCCAGGAGCAGGGGTGTCCAACAGCTCAGTGTCCACACTGGGAGCTGGGGGGCGGGGGGGGGGGGGGGGGGGGAGGCTATGTGACGAAGAGCTCACACCACGAGAAAGGATATGGAGTTGTGTGGAGCATCTGTATAGAAAATGCTCCCACACATGGCCCAGTGTAGGAGGCAGGTTCTGGGACAGCCCAGGGCACGAGTGCAGGAAGAGTGCCCAGAGAGCTCTAAGGGCTGGCCAGCAGAATGCAAAATGATAACCCCAGTTGTTTCTGGGACCCTGGATTCTCAATGACCCTTCCTCCTTCAGTGCTCTGCACTCTCTGGGCTTTTAAAAGTGTGCATTTATATCTTTTACAAAATGCAATGTTTCTTTAAAAAAAAAAAAAAAAACCAACGTTGCACAGATCCAGTAAGACAAGGCTGAACTGAGAGTGGATGGCAGGACTGGGCAGACGGGAAGCTGCAGGTAACGGGTGCGACACAGATGCAGGAGGGGGAAGGAAGCAGAGGCGGGGAGCGAAGGCCACCTAAGGCACCAGGCCATGCGGACAGACGCCGGCGCAGCGAGGAGAGACCCTGTGGCTCTCGGGGACGGCGTCCGAAGGGCGGACCCCAGGAGCAGCTGCCCGCCTTCGGACCCACCCCCTTTTCACGGTGAGGAGAGCTGGGGACGCAGCAGCACAGCAGTGGGCCGACCCCTCCCTCGGGAGGGGGAGCCCGGCCCGAGGCCTCCGCTGACGACAGCCGGGGGCTCCGCGGACCTGGCCAGCCCTCTGCGTCCCCGCGGCTCGTCCCCAGACCACCGCCCGGCCCCGCACCCGCGAGGCCGGCCGAGCGCGCCTCACTCACCCAGGGGAGTGACCCTGATCTCGGGCATGCTGCCGGGCGCGCTGCCAGGCCCCGGAGCCTCTGCCCTCACCGAGCGCGCAGAACCACCGCGGCCGCAGCCGGACCCGCCGCGACGTACCGCGCAGGTGCAGCCCCAACGGCGCCAGCTTCCGGTGCGCCCGCCGGAAACGCCGGCCCACGCGTCGAGCCTCCGGATTGGGCAGCCGGCAACCAATCCCGGGCGTCAGGGAGGCGGCCGGGGCGGGGCAGAGAGTCCCCTGGCCGCGGTGGCGGCCGCACAGGTGAGCGGGAGGGCGGCAGGCTCGGGCCCGGGGCCGGGGAGCAGAGCCCAACCGAACTGAGCAGGTGGGTCTGGGCATCGCCAAGGGGCCAGGCGCGGGAGGGGCGGCCGAGGGCCTGGCTCCCACGCCTCCCCGGACCCGGGGCCCCTGCTCGATCCCTGGGCCTCAGCTGGAGCGGGACCCGCCCAGGACCGGGGCCCCACCCTACCCGAGCCCGGGGTCCGAGCCCGGCGCCACCTGGAGCTCCCTTCCCGAGCAAGACTTGCAGGGCTTCCTGGACAGGGCCTCACTCCTACCCGCTGGGCCTGGGGTGCCAGGGTGGGTGCCCTCTTCTGGGGGCCTTCAGCCTGCTGTCAGCCAGAGAGCTGCGGGGCTCAGGCAGCCCTCCTCCGAGACTTGACCTTGGGGCTGTAGGCTGACCCTGGGGGAGCCTTGGTGGTGCCCTGCATCACCTCCCGAGAGCTGGCAGGCTGCCTGCCCCGGGCTGCACAGCCAGTGTCCTTCCTGTTGTTTGCAAGTTCTGAAAAGCTCCCAACAGCTCCTCTGCGCTGCTGGCTCAGGTTCTAGACAGGAAGTCCAGGCCCACAGGATGTCTGGTGTCCAGGAAGGTAGCCCTGAAGGCCTCGGAGGCCATCTGCTCAGTGGACGGAAGACAGGCCCCGAGAGAGGGCAGGGGCGTGCCGGAAGTCTCTGGGGCACCGTCTTCCTGAGGCCAGGCACGACTGTCCCCCACACCTGAAGACAGGGTGAGCTCACCTCTGGGAGCTCCGCCCAGTGCCGGGGCCTCCAGGGCCTCAGGAGCCACTAGGCCCCATCAGATGCTCCTGGCATCCTGGGTGGTGAGATGCTGCTGAGTCTCCAGGGACCGTCAGAGCCCAACCCCAGTGCCCGTCCTGGGCACCCAGGAGGGCAGAGGCTGGGTTGCTCTGTGGCACCCATTCAGCATGTGGGCCCTTGAATGTTTATGGAGTGACTGCATGAATGGGAGCAGAATCCAGGGCAAGCCTCTGGCCTAGAGCACTTCCCGAAGGTTCCTTGGGGCTGGGGGAGGGCCTTGTGGCTATCTTCAGAGTGTAGAAGACCTTTGGCCCAGCCGCCCTTCTCTGTGGCACCTGTTCAGCTGCAGTAGGAGTGAAAAGATTGGTGTCTGTCAGGCCGTGCTGACCTTGCAGTCTCTGCTGTGGGCCCAGATGCAGCAGTAAAACTAGGAAGGGCCCAGCCCAGCTGGCCACCCTTCCTGGCCCTCCACCTCGCTCTACTGTTTCTTTTTTCATAATACTTATCTTTTTTTACCTACCATGTTGGACTTTCCTGGCTTTCTCCAAGAATAACGCCCTGATAGGCGGGGATGTTTGTCTCATAGGGCATCCACCCTGGAAGGGTGCTTGGCTCTGGGCAGAGACTCAGCAGATATTTCTCCAGCTGGTAAAAACACACACACTCTGGTGAGAGAGGCAAACGATGAACAAGCAAGAAAACGTGAGTGGAGATGTCTGCCGTAGATCAGATAGAGCAGAGTGGTTTGACCAGGCTGAGTGACCGGGGGGCCGTGCTAAGATCTGTGGACGAGTGTTCCAGGCCCAGGGCACGGCAGCACCAGGTCATTGTGTCCGAGCATGTGGCCCGGGCAGAGTGAAGTAGGCTCCCGGGGAGAAGGGGCTGACCGGGGATGGGGCCCACTGTGGGCTTTCAGTTGCTTTGTGACTGCTCTTCCCGCCACCCTGAAATAGCGACCCAGGAAGGGAGCTGACTCAAGGGAGACAGCCCGCCAGCCTGACTTCCCATGTGTTTCAGTACGAACTGAGAAATGGATGGCTTGGAGTCGGACTTCAACCTGAAAGTCGTCTTAGTCAGTTTCAAGCAGTGTCTCAATGAGAAGGAGGAGGTGCTGCTGGATCACTACCTCGCCGGCTGGAGGGGGCTGGTCAGGTGCTTTCGGGGGGCACTGCCTTGTGGGGTCCCCACGCTTCCCATGTGCTGTGCTAGGCGCTGTGCACACCCAGCTTCCGCCTGCTTGGGGCTGGCCAGCCGTTCTCACGCACAGCTTGGCCGGCAGCACCGAGCCTTCCTACCCCTGCCTGCAGGGGGACGTGTGCCCCAGGAGGTCGGGGGCGGTCTCCCCTGCACCTGGGCTGAACTCCTACTTCCCCTCGAGCAGGTTCCTGAACAGCCTGGGAGCCATCTTCTCCTTCATCTCTAAGGATGTCACCACAAAGCTGCAGATCATGGAGCATCTGCGCAGCGGCCCCCAGCGGGAGCACTACAGCAGTCTGCAGTCCATGGTGGCCTACGAGGTGGGCAACCAGCTGGTGGACCTGGAGCGGCGCTCCCGCCACCCTGACTCGGGCTGCCGGACGGTGCTTCGGCTGCACCGTGCCCTGCGCTGGCTGCAGCTCTTCCTGGAAGGCCTGCGCACCAGCCCCGAGGATGCCCGCACGGCCATCCTCTGCACGGACTCCTACAACGCCTCTCTGGCGGCCTACCACCCTTGGATCATCCGCCGGGCTGTCACCGTGGCCTTCTGTGCATTGCCCACACGCAAGGTCTTCCTGGAGGCCATGAACGTGGGGTCCCCGGAGCAGGCTGTGGAGATGCTGGGCGAGGCCCTGCCCTTCATCGAGCATGTCTACAATGTCTCCCAGAAACTCTACGCTGAGCATTCCCTGCTGGATCTGCCCTAAGGGCCAGCGGGCCAGGTGGGGCAGGTTTCCCCTGCAGAGCTGGGCTGGGGCAGCCAGCACCCACCAGTCCCACCATGGAGATCTGTGAGTGCCCCAGGAATGGGAAGAACACTCTCCTCTGCCAGCCAAGCCTGATCAGAGCCACGGGCACAGCACGGCCCTCTCGGGCTGTGCTTCTGGCCTGTGGCATGTGGGCCCTGGCAATCTGCTCTGCCCTTATCACCTTGCTCTGCCCAGGGGCATCTTTGCTTTACCCTCAGCTGAGTTTCATATGTGTCCAATCAGGCCTCACCCAGACGGTGAGGTGCAGAAGGCAGGGCGGGGAAGGGGCAGGATCAGCATTCATGGAAAAGCCGGAGAAGCTGCCCGCTGCCTGTGAGCCAAGTCGTGAAATGGGGCCAAGTCACAGGTCCCTGTGGCACAGAGACTTCATCCTGCTAGCCAGCAAGCACATTCAGCAGGTGCTTGTCCATCCCTGGCCCACCTCGGTGTCCATACCCAGGTACCCCCGGGCCCTTCCACCCAGGCTGGCCATCCCCAGGACAGGGATAGAACCCTTGGGCAGCCCTTGGCAGTGTAGGCTCTCTCCCTGTCCCTCACGTCCTTACTAGCCAGGGGCCCACATGTCCTTGACAGCAACAGCCAGGAGCTGAAGCCCTGAGCAGAGGCCTGCCCTGCCTCTCTGCACTCTCATCAGCTGCCCCCGCGGCCACACTGTCAGTCGGGTGCCCCCCGCCCAGGGAGCTGCCTGCGAGTCTGCGCAGCACAGCCCAGAGCTCTACGGAGCCCACAGCTCTGCCGGTCCAGGGCTAGCCTCTCCCTCCCCGCCACCCAGGGAGAGGCCGTGTTCCCTCCTGCCTGCCCCTTACTGCCCCAGCCCCACAGAGCTTCAGGAGACCCAGGATGAGATGGCACATGGAGAGAGCCTGGACCAGATGCCCAGCTGACAGGCCAGCCATCACCCAGCACGTGGGGGCCTGGCCTGTCCTACTGGCTCTCCACTGTGAGCTCAGGCCCCTCGATGCCAAGGGGACCGTATCCACTGTGCAGCAGATGTGCATACGTGTCAGCTTGCAGAGACCCTGGGAAAGTGTAACTGTTTCTCCAACATCAATAAATGCCACTGACAGCAGGCAGTGCACTCCGGCGGGGGAGCGGGGGCTATTGTGTGTGTCAGGCAGCTGCTTACTGGAGGGAGGAGGGGCGTGACCCCATGGGGCTGAGGCCCTACTGCCAGGCTCACAGGGCAGTGTCAAGCATGGGGACGGGTGGCCTGTCCTGGCCAGCATGAGGCAGGGGGTGCTGCCTGTCTGTTTGTGTAGCCTTTAGCTTGGTCCCCCGAGCCCCCACCAAGGTCCATGTCACTATCCCCATGTTATAGGTGAGAAAACAGAATTACCCAAGGGACTGGGTTGGAAGGGCAGGTCTGAGGCCAACCGCACAGCTTGTAGGGAGAACGACCTACAAAGCCTATGCAGGGGAGCTGCTCAGCCACAGCAGTGGTTGGGACCGAAGGAGGATATGTGTCAGGCAGCGTGCTCTTGGACACCCCAATGTCAGACCCAAAGAGCAGAGTCCACTGCCAGGTCCCCTCTGCCGCCTCCAGGCCTTCCGCTTCGCCCGGTCCCGCAGGGACCGCAGCCAGCCCGCCTGCTCTCCATCCTGCGGCTGGAGATGACCATGAGGGCTGCACATGTGTGCACCCAGGTGCATACAGACATACAGGGGCCACGCACGGCATAAGTGTCATACGTGTGTGTGTGGTGTGTGCAGGCGCAATGTCGAGTGTGTGTGCTGCACACGTATGTGCATGCCCTGAGCGTGCCACGCAGCTTGGTCCCTCCCCACAGGCGGCAGAGATCAGATCCCAGACCACCTCCTATAAACATCTGCCAGGGTTAAGACCACCCAGAGCTCCTACTCCCCTCCAGGGGCATCGGTAGCCTCCCCCAGTTCCTCTGGGTGCCTACTGGGCACCCCCACACCTGAGCCCCGTGTCAGGTCCCCGGGGCACCCAGAGGCTAAGTAGGAACTGCTGCTGGCACATCTTTCGGGGCTCACCTGCACACACCTGGTGCTGACCCAGCTTCAGAGGCCCATTTGGTTGTAGCCTTTCCTCCCTGCATGCCCAACTGTGCCCTCTGTCCCCAGAGGGAGGCACCTGCTGGGTCAAGAGCCCAGGCAGGGTGTGGGCAGAACCAGCCTCAGGGTCCCTGAAGTTTCTAGGCAACAGCCCAGCCCTGTTCTCAGACAAGCTGGGAGGCCACAGCCCCCACCCTGGGGCTCTCCCCACCCCAGCCGCAGGATGGAGAGCAGGCGGGCTGGCTGGCCGCTGTCCTCCTGGCTGGTCTGCCCCCTGAGCCTGCAGGTGGAGCCACCCCTGCGGCCCACCCCTCACCCCCGGCTACTAACAGTCCTCCCCAGGGCTGGAAGAGGTGTTTCTGTACCTACTCCTCGGGGCACTGGCACCTCCCCCAGGCAGCTAGAGAACCCAGGATCCTCTGGCGGAGAAGTCCTGAGTGTCCCTCCTCCTTTCCAGGAATGGGGTGGGTGCAAAGGGGCTTGGGCACAGGCAGGTAACAAGATCATGGTCAGTGGTTGCTCAGAGCCTGCCTGCCCAGGTCACTGTCAGCCAGAGAGCCTGTGGGTGGGTGACATCAGGATAAAAGAGTCCAAGGAGCACAAACCTACAGGGCCCAGGAAAGCAAGGGTGTCCCCAGGGGCCCCTGGGCTTGGCAGATGAGGACAGGTGAGGATTTTGCTAAGCAAATCCTCTGCCCTCCCCTGCCCCAAGTCATCATATCAGGGCCCCCACCCGGTTCTCTCATTTGCCATCCCTGCTGGAAGCTGCCACCTGCCATGCCAGGCCTGACTCTCCCGGGCCTCGTGACTCTCTCGGGCCTCGGAGCAGGCACCCCACCTTGACACCACAGTGATCCTTGGGCCTGCAGCGTTCACCAGCTGCTTATCCCAGCAGCTCAGGATGCAAGGGGACTATGTGCTGGGCAGGCTCTTCCCCCTGGGCGCAGCCGAGGATGCAGGTCTCGGCGACAGGACTCAACCTGGTGCCTCTGTGTGCACCAGGTA
Organism: Neomonachus schauinslandi; assembly: GCF_002201575.2. Classification (NCBI taxonomy): domain Eukaryota; kingdom Metazoa; phylum Chordata; class Mammalia; order Carnivora; family Phocidae; genus Neomonachus; species Neomonachus schauinslandi. The sequence continues at coordinate 396,853 of NC_058406.1, forward strand.
GGAATGCCAGGGGTGGGGAGTGAGGGGTGACGAGGGTGGAGGTGGTTCAGGTCTGGGGTGCTCCTGAGTGGGGACGAGGTGTCGGCCACCCGCAGCCCTCTGTGGCCCCAGGTTCTTGTCCCTTGGCCTGCTCTGGGCGCTGGCCATGAAGATGGCTGTGGAGGAGATCAACAATGGGTCTGCCCTGTGCCGGGCTGCACCTGGGCTACGACCCCTTTGGCACGTGTTCAGAGCCCGTGGTGGCCATGAAGCCCAGCCTCATGTTCATGGCCAGAGCGGGCAGCTGCGACGTTGCTGCCCACTGCAATTACACGCAGTACCAGGCCCGTGTGCTGGCTGTCACCGGACCCCACTCATCCGAGCTCGCCCTCGTCCCCGGCATGTTCTTCAGCTTCTTCCTCATGCCGCAGGTGCGCCCCCCACCCACCCCCACTTGCCCTGCCTGCAGGAGCCCCGCATCAGGAGCTGCCTCCCGGTCACTGCAGGTCAGCTACGGTGCCAGCATTGACCGGCTGAGCAACCGGGAGATCTTCCCGTCCTTCTTCCGCACGGTGCCCAGCGACCGCGTGCAGGTGGTGGTGACGGTGGAGCTGCTGCAGGAGCTCGGCTGGAACTGGGTGGCCGCCGTGGCGGTGACGAGTACGGCCTCAGGGCCTGAGCCTCTTCTCCAGCCTGGCCAACGCCAGGGGCATCTGCATTGCGCACGAGAGCCTGGTGCTGCTGCCGCACGCGGGCAGCCTGCGGCTGGGCACCGTCCAGGACCTGCTGCACCAGGTGGACCAGAGCAGTGTGCAGGTGGTGGTGCTGTTCTCCTCCACCCATGCCGCCCGCACCCTCTTCAGCTACAGCATCCACTGCAAGCTCTCGCCCAAGGTGTGGGTGGCCAGTGAGGCCTGGCTGACCTCGGACCTGGTCATGACACTGCCCGGCATGGCTGAGGTGGGCACCGTGCTCGGCTTCCTACAGCAGGGCGCCCTGATGCCCGAGTTCCCATCCTACGTGTGGACCTGCCTGGCCCTGGCTGCCGACCCCGCCTTCTGCGCCTCCCTGGATGCTGAACAGCCTGGAGGAGCACGTGGTGGGGCCACGCTGCCCCCAGTGTGACCACATCACGCTGGAGAACATATCTGCGGGGCTGCTGCACCCCCAGACCTTCGCTGCCTACGCGGCCGTGTACGCCGTGGCCCAGGCCCTCCACAACACACTGCTCTGTGCAGCCCTGGCAGGTAAGGGCGGGGAGCCCCCGGCACTCCCGAGAAGGAGCTTCAGCGGGGAGTGTGCGCTGGAGGCAGCTACTGGCCCAGCGCCCCCACTGGCTCCAGCCCACCCACCAGCTCCTGGAGAACATGTACAACACCAGCTTCCACACTCGCGGCCTGGAGCTGCGGTTCGATACCAGCGGGAACGTGAACATATGGACTATGACCTGAAACTGTGGGTGTGGCAGGACCCGACGCCCAAGCTGCACACTGTAGGAGCCTTCGATGGCCGCCTGGAGCTCTGGCAGTCCCAGCTGCCCTGGCACACGCCTGGGGACCAGGTGAGCCCCAGCTGTGCTCCCCCTGCCACGAACAAGTTCTGGCTCTGCCGGGGCAGGGGCTGCAGGGGGCACCGTCCCCAGGTTGGGCAGTGCACCCGGCTGAGCACGACCTGAGCCCCGAGGCCCCGTGCCAGGCACCCGTATCCCAGTGCTCTCAGCAGTGCTGAGTGAAGGGCTTCCACTCCTGCTGTTACGACCGCGTGGACTGCAGGGCCGGCAGCTACCAGCGCAGCCCAGGTGAGCCCCTCGCCCAGGCCTGCACAAGTTGAGGACGGCGGGGCAGGCCGGGACCCACGGGGCCTCGTGTCCCGGCTCCAAGGCCAACCCTGAGGCCAGAGCAAGTGGGGTGGGAGTGAGGCCGAGGAGCCCGTGCCCCCCCCAGTGTCCCCTCTTTGGTCCCACACCACAGATGACCTCCTCTGCACCCAGCGTGACCAGGACCAGTGGTCCCCAGACCGGAGCACACGCTGCTTCCCCCGCAGGCCCACGATCCTGGCGTGGGGGGAGCCAGCTGTGCTGGTACTGCTTATACTGCTGGGCCTGGCGCTGGGCCTGGCGCGGGCAGCCCTGGGGCTCTTCATCTGGTACTGGGACAGCCCGCTGGTTCAGGCCTCAGGCGGGCCACGGGCCTGCTTTGGCCTGGCCTGCCTGGGCCCCGTCTGCCTCAGCATCCTCCTGTTCCCCGGCCAGCTGCCTGTCCCAGCAGCCCCTGCTCCACCTTCCCCTCGCTGGCTGCCTGAGCACACTCTTCCTGCAGGCGGCCCAGATATTTGTGGGTTCGGAGCTGCCACCCAGCTGGGCAGAGCAGCTGCGTGGCTGCCTGCAGGGGCCCCGGGCCTGGCTGGCGGTGCTGCTCGCTCTGCTGGCGGAAGCGGCGCTGTGTACCTGGTACCTGGCGGTCTTCCCGCCGGAGGTGGTGACGGACTGGTGGGTGCTGCCCACAAGGCGCTGGTGCATGCCGCGTGCGCTCCTGGATCAGCTTCGGCCTGGCGCATGCCAATGCCACGCTGGCCCTCCTCTGCTTCCTGGGCACTTTCTTGGTGCAGAGCCGGCCAGACCACTACAACGGCGCCCGCGGCCTCATTTTTGCCATACTGGCCTACTTCGTCACCTGGATCTCCTTTGTGCCCCTCTGCCAATGTGCACGTGCAGATGGGCGCCATCCTCCTCTGCGCCCTGGGCATCCTGGCCACCTTCCACCTGCCCAAGTGCTACCTGCTGTTGCGGCGGCTGGAGCTCAACACCCGAGTTCTTCCTGGGAGATGATGCTAGAGGGCAGGGCAGCAGTGTACCGGGGGAAAGGAGACTCGGGGCAAAAACAAGTGACCCCTGACCCAGTGACCTCACCCAGTGAACCCAGACTTAGTTGAGATTCCCCCAAACCAAGTTCCTATGAAGCAACCCCCAGACTGTACCCCAGCTGCTGAGACCACCCCAGCTCTAGATCCTGACTGCAGGCTGACTGCTGACCTTGACACCACAGTGATCCTTGGGCCTGCAGCATTCACGAAGGGCCTCACACCCACCTGGGGCCTGAGAGCAGCTCTGTATCTGTCCTAGCCAAGCCTTGGCCAGGGCCAACCCAGGTGATCCAGCCCCACTGTTCCAGAAAGAGGCCCATAAAAAGGTTCCTTGGGGCTCCTGTAGCTCATGCCAAGAGCTCAGGAAAGCCCCCGTCCGATCACTTGAAGTCCAAGCTGGGCATTACTTGCCTGGCCAGGCCCAGCCTGGAGCCTCCAGCCAGCACCCCATCCAAGCATCACAGGGAAGGGAGGTTGGTGGGTGATGGGAGCTGTTCTGACCCCTTTGCAGGGACATGTGACTGATCGTGGGCCCCAGAGTGGGACGGGAATGATGAACAGAGCAGAGGCCTACTTGCAGGGGGGGGGGGGGGGGGGGGGGCACACACCCAAGCTCCTCCTCTCTCCGTGGCCCGGCCCGAGCGGGTAAAATGGGGTCAGATGGCCACCAGCACCGTGGACAGAGTCCTGGGGGTCAGCACCAAGGCCAGCATCCACAGCCAAGACCCCTGGAGCCAGGAGCTAGCACCACGGACAGAGGACCAGCCGCCAAGGACCCTGCCGGCAGCCAGCACGGGGACAGAGCCTGGCGCTGACCAGGGACCCAGAGGACAGCCGCACCCCAGCCTTCTAAGGCACCCAGCAAAAGAGAAGAGACACAGGCCACACATCAGTCCCATAAAATTAAATGCTTTTTAGTCTTTAAAATAGCATTTACACAGAAGCAGCTCTATTAACTATCTGGACGGACACTCTGACTTGATACAGTATCTACAGCGCAAATGTGTGCAGGCCAGAAACGCCAGGAAGGAAGCGGCGTGAGTGGGTGGGCAGTCACCCGAGGACAGCAAGGAGGGGTGGGCTGGCTACCCCCTCTTCCCCACACCCTGCCCCTGCAGCAGCTGTGTGCACCCGGGCCCCTTGCCCCTTGTCACATCCCCACCACCACCAGCTGAAGCACGTCCCCTCCCATCTTCCCCTCACCAACCCTTCCCACTTTCCGACAGGACCTGTGTCCCTGCATTAAGTCTGAGACCCGGTGGGTGGGGGGACAGCTGACCTGGCCACCACCTCCCCCAGAGCACACAAGGCCAGGCAATAAATAAATAAATTAGATCCCTACCCCGGACGTCCACAGAGGGGCCTCGGGGCTCCAATTCCCCCTTCAGGAAGGGCCAACCCAGCCCAGGCAAAAGTGGTGGGGCCTATGACTTGGGCCAACAGGGGGCCCAGGCCCAGCAGCCTCTTCTCAGCTTAGTCTGGGGCCCTGTGCACAGCTCTGTAGGCACGTGGGGGTCCCTGAGGCACACCCCAAGGGCACAGGGTCTGCACGGACACAAGCTGCTCCAGACAGGAATGGACGGACTGCCAAACTGAGACCACGGTGGCCTGGGCTGCCCTCAGCTCCTCGCCCAGCCTGCTCCCACTCTCCCCCCAGGCCTGTGCCCCGACACGACCCCTTGTGTGCAGACAGGCACGGGCTTGCTTGACCCAGGACAGCCGCCAGTAAGGCAAGCCCACAGAAGCCCCAGAGGCGGTGTGCCCTCCTGCAGGAGTGGGTAGGACCACCGGCTCCCCCACTGTGGGGCCGAGCTGAAGGCACTCTCTCCTCAGTCACATGATGTCAACGAAAAACTCACAGGGGTTCCCCATGGCCTTCTGGAAGGACTGGCGGCTGCCCGTCAGCTCTGGGGGGACAGCGGCCAGCTCCCGGACGGGCGGCCCCCCCGGCGGGCCCCCCCCCCACCGAGTACGCCTTTGCTAAGGGATACGAAGGGGGGAGCCCCGGGGCAGCCACCGAGCCCCGGCTGAGCTGACTAGCTGGACGATCCCGACAGCCGCTGCCCCCAACCCCGCCCGGTGCCGTGTGGTCTGACTCGCTGCCGCTGCCCCCGCCTCCAGCCGCCCGGCGCTCCTTCTCACGGCCCAGTGCCCGCCGGCTGCTCCCGCCGGCGCTCTGGGTGGACCCACTGCTTTTGCTTCCTGGAGTCAAGGACAGGGAGAGGAATGAGATGGTCAGTGTCAGGCCACGTCACTTCCAGGACGACCAGCCGTTGCCAGGGCAACCAGGGGCGGAACCTGGTAGTCCCAAGCAGGGCGGGTGTGGGGGGGGCAGCCATGCAGACAGGAGAGCAGGGCTGGCCCCACTCCGAGAAGCGAGAACAGCTGCAGCAGGCCGGGGGGCGGGGGCGGGCAGTGGCAGGCAGGCAGCGACACTCTGGGGCCAGCTCAGTGCCCCCCATCTCACCCCAATGCCTGATCTTGCAGCTGAGAGCCTGACGCACAAGTGAGGCCCTGGGTGCCCGGGGCTCCTGTCGGCCATCCTGGGCATCCCCCCCACCCCCAAGACCCACCTTCCGTCCAGCCCCAAGGCCCTGGCCAGCTGCTCAGCTCAGCCCCCGTCCCGGGCTCCCAGGAAGAGCGGGGAGCCTGAGAAGGCCAGCTGGCTGGGAACATGCCGAGAGGGACGCCGGGCAGGACCCTAGCTTACCGGCCCGGAGGGTCCACTCCGCTAGTCCTTCAGTCTAAGGCTTGCTCAGCACAAAGCAAGGGATAGCACGAGTTACACAGCAGGCCTGGCCCGGACACCCATTCCCACCTACGGCGCATGCAGCCACCAGCTGGGCCTGTCCAGGGTCCACAGGCGCCCAGCAACAGCTTCCCCTGGGGCACCGCTGCCCTCTGACCTGCTCTCCTCTCTCTCCCATCCCTGTCTGGGTTTACTGGGCTAGCTGCCTGACCTCTGCCCCCTGGCCTCAGTGACACTGACAGCCTCAGGCCACTCCTCCAAGTCCCCTCCTCAGGGACGCCCCTCGATCCTCCTGCTCAGCTCTCCACACATCCCAGGGTGGGTCCACAGCTGTCTGTGGGACTGTCCACCTCCAGCTCCCAGCCGGGCTGCAGGTGCTGGGGGCAGTGTCTGTCCTCCACCGTGGCCTGGGACCTCTCTGCCGTCCTTCCCCGTGCCGTCTCCTGGCCTTTTGCTTCTGCTGCGCCTGGAACACCAGCACCCCCCAACACACACACACACGCACCCCGAAGTCTGCAGGGCTCTCTCCATCCCCCTGAACCACTCACCCCTTCCAGAAGGAGCTCACCCAGGGCCTCGACACAGAGCAGGCAGGAGCGCATGGGGCAGAGGGGGTGGGCACACAGGGCAGAGCCAGGCGGCGGGGACAGCGGGGAGCTGGGCGCCCAGTAGGCTCTCACCTTCACTCTGCTGACTTCCAGCACTGCCGCTGCCATAGCTGAAGCCAGGGTCCTGGTATGCGGGCGGGAAGCAGGGCGGGGGGCCCGGGTACTGGTAGGGGTAGCCCTGACCCAGGGGCCAGGGGGCGGCCGGATGGGGCAGTGGGGCCAGCGTGTCCTGATCCGAGGCCCCACTGGAGCCGCTGTTGAGGTTCAGGGCTGCGAGATCTGGCGGGAGGGGAGGGTGGGTGAGGGCAGTGTGGGCAGGCCCTCTGGGGATCCCCGCCCCCCAGCCCCCACTCACTGCTGCACAGGTCCCCGAAGACGTAGTAGCACTGCTCCGAGAAGGTGATCTTGTTGACCGTGTGCCGCAGGAAGCCGCGCTTCAGCATGCTGCTGGCGTACTTGCGAGCCTCGCGCCTTTCCTTGAAGCCCTCCACGTGTGTGTACAGCCAGTCCACCACGTCCGCCCCTGGCCCGGAGCACGCATCAGGGCACAGAGCCCGGGGGGCGCACCCGCCCGCCCGGAGCCAGCCCGGCGGGCGCCTCACCAATGACGGCATTGGCGATGGTGATCTTGAGCCACATGCGGTCACGGATCTCCAGGCCCGAGTCTGGCAGCTGCATGACGCGCACCACGGCGCCCATGTCGCTCTTCACCGTCAGAGGTGCCTCCTCCAGCTCTGTAAGGCACAGCACCCCCCTCAGCCCTGAGCAGCGAGGGCAGGGGGAGGCCTTGGGATGGGCTGCAGGCCCCGCTGCGGCAGCCCATCTCAGAGCCCAGGCTCCAGGTCGGGTCTGTGGTCCTGGAGCCCAGACCGTGAGGCCATCCGGTGACCGCAGAGTCCAATCCCACCACAGGATGGACCCTCACAGCGGCGGGGAGCAGGGGTGGGTCGGGGGGTTTGAACCTTTGTCCCCTACCCCTGCAGATGCTTCATCAGGATCTTGGGCCCAAGCCCAGGTGAGGCCAGCCCCACGGGGAGAGGCCTCTTCCCCCCTCCCCATCCGCTAGCTCAGGGCTGTTAGTCATGTTAGCCGCAGGAAAGCCGGGTGGGGGTCACCCGCGTGCACTGCCTCTCCTCCCCAGGAGAGAGGGGCCCCAGGGCTGGCCTGGCCCGTCTGGGCAACTTTCAGTCCCACCACACGGACAGCCGGCTGGAAGGAGGGTGTGCGTGAGGGCAGACACGTGAGTCGGTGCTCGGTCCGACACACCCACGTCAGCAGCGTCCATCCACGTGTGCGCCCTGGCCACACGGCAGGACGGCCCTTGAGTGTGACCGTGCGGGGCGGGCACTTCGGCCAGGCCCCTCGCCCTGGTGCCTCAGTTCCCTGCGCTGAGCTGCCACTTACGTGGGGCGCCAGGCACGGAGCTGGTTAGTGAGGAGGAGCTGGTGCGCGTGATGCCGCTGGAGCAGGGACTCGTACCGTAGTGGGGCAGGGCTCCAGCCAGCGCCGCCGTGTGGGACAGCCAGGCGGCAGGGTCGATGGGCCGCACCGGGTCAGCTGGTGGCCGCCGGGTGGTGACGGATGGACGGACAAACAGACGGATGGATGGTAGCGCACGACGGAGCACGGGGCACAGAGGAAAGGACCTTCAGGCGGGGCGAGCGCCCTCACCCCCCCGCCCAGGAGCCCTGCAGGGTCACTCACCCCTCGGGACGGTGAAGTAGCTCCGGGGGGTCGGGTCCCAGCATTTGGCTACCGTGAGGCTGATGGGCCTGTGGGGTGCAGCAGGTCACACGGGCGAGGCCCCACGGGGCCCCGCCCCATGCCGCCCACCCGCCACGCCTCACCCCGTCTGGGACACGATCTCCCGCAGCACACGCACTGCGTCGTCGTTGCTCATGTTCTCGAAGTTGACGTCATTCACCTGGGGGGCAAGGGGTTCAGCGTGGCGGGGCAGGGGTGCCAGCCCCTCGGCCCCCCAGTCCCTCCCCACAGCCCCGCACCTGCAGCAGCATGTCGCCCGGCTCGATGCGCCCGTCGGCCGCCACGGCCCCGCCCTTCATGATGGAGCCGATGTAGATGCCACCGTCCCCCCGCTCGTTGCTCTGGCCCACGATGCTGATGCCCAGGAAGTGGTGCCTCTCTGCAGGGGCGAGGGGTGAGCAGGTGCCTGCTGTGGGGGTGCACCCCACCCAGGGGCCCTGCACCCCCCGGGGGACCCCAGTGAGGCCTCACCCATGTTGAGAGTGACGGTGATGATGTTCAGGGACATGGTGGAGTCCGTGATGCTGCTGAAGGAAGAAGCCTGTGGAGGGATGCAAGTGAGGGGACGGAGGCAGGGGCTTCACCGGGGCGGACCCCGCCCCGCGCCTGGCGGCCCCCTACACCACCTACACGGTCCGCCTGCCGCATGCGCTGCTTCCGCCGCCGGCGCTTATGTTTTCGGATGAGCCGGGAGGACGTGCTCTGCTCCGTGGAGCTGCTCAGTCTGGGGGGCATGAAGGTCAGGGGCCAGGCCAGAGGCTGCAGGGCTGCGGCAGGGTGGAGAGCAGGGCACCCCACCCCGCCCCACACACAAGACAGGGAGCGCACAGGATGGGCATCGGGTCCCGTGCCACCCTAGCCGGGCCAGCTGTGGGACACAGAGCTGGGGTAGAGCTGGCTCAGGAGAAGGCTCAGCTCCGGGCTGAACACGGCCCTACGCACACGACACGTGCGAACCCCACTGCTATGTGCAGCCCTGCTCGGCCAACACGGAGACACAAACACCAAGGAAGCCAGCACGTGCGTGCACACACGCCTGTTCCACACCACGCGTGCACATGCCCATCCACGTAAACACGCCCATGGACTCACACCCCGTACACACCTGCACACCCGTACGTGACGTGACGGCGTGCACATCTGTTCCTACGTACGCCCACGCACACGTGCGTGCATACCTGTTACACAGTCGCACACACATCTGGATGTGAGTCCACGCACACCTGTAACATACCTGTGCACACACACCTTGGGGCACACCCACCCACGTGTACCTGCCACACCTGCGCACATGCATCTGCACGCACACACACCCACGCACCGGCTCGTGTTGTCATCCTCGTCCGAGTCAATGAAGCTACTGGACTCAAGTTCGCTGCTCAGCACGGTGGACGCACTGTCGGGGGGCAGCCCCAGGTCTCGCCGCCGGTCCCCCCTTGGGTGCCCATTGGTCCGGGCAGCTGTGGGGACAGCAAGAAGGGAGCTGGCTGTGGGGTCCCCTGTGTGGCCTCAAGCACCAACTGACCTGGGAGCCGGCCAGGTGACTGTGGGGCTGCTGGGGGGGTCCCTGGGGTCCTGGGCAGACAGGCCTAGGACCTCTACTCTGGGACCCCCATTGGTGGGGGGGCAGTAACTGGGAGTAGGCAGGGTCATAGGGTGCACCATGGGGGCCCGGGCAAGTCTAGGGTGCGGCCTCATTACCCTCTTCGCGGTTCCGGCGTCGGGCTCGCTCCCGCCGGTGGCTGACCAAAGACTCCGTGCCAGTCTCATTGTCCATCCCGTCGCGGCTGCTGGCTACATTAGGGCTGTGCCCACAAGATGGGGTGGGCTGGGGCAGGCTGGGCCACCCACACTGCGTGCGACACCCTCCCAGCTCCTTGCCTCCTCTCCCACCCACTCACCTGCCCAGACTGGGCCTCTCTGCCCGCCCCTCCTCCACTGACCAGTTTCTACTGACCACGGGTCCCTGGTTAGTCGCCCCTTCCCCCAACAGGCCTGGTAGGCAGCAGGCCCCTCAGGACCACCAGGCTCAGCCCCCCCACAAACAGTCCTTACTGGAAGGAGGGGGGCCGGGAGTCCCCGATGCCGCCCGTTCTTTCAAGAGGTGGGGGCAGGTCTGTGTGGCCATCAGTGCTCTGAGAGCCTGCATCTGAGTGTGCGCCCTCGGCCAGGACCAGCTGCAGAGGACAGGAATGGCTCAGGGACACCGCCAGCCTGCAGGCCCAGCCCCCACCCACCCAGCCCAGCCCAGCCCCCACCCTAGCCAAGCATCCTCTGCCAACACCCCATGGACTCACCCAGGAGACCACACGACCATTGAAGCAGGGCAGCTTGGCATTATCGTCGGAGATCTCCTCCTTCACCACCCTGTGGGCAGACAGTGCCGTGAGACCACCTGCACGAGAGATGGCTCCCACCGGTGGGCCCTGGAGGGAAGAGCTCCCCATATTCTTGTCCAGGGTGCATGCCAGCCAAGGCCATCCAACCACATGCCCAGATATCAGTCTGTGTGGATGCCCCTGCCTGGTGCAATCCCTTCCTGGGGACCCTTGTCATCCTCCTGCAGACCACTTCCAGGGCCCAGGTCAGAGGGAGGTCCAAACTCCAGACCCTCGAGTAGCAGAGGATCACCTCCTATAACACCCTATAATGCAAGTATCTGCCTTGCTCTGTGTCTACGTGCCCCACGGAGTGTGGATCCATGACAGCAGGGCTCTGCCTGGCTTCTTCCCTCCACCTCCCCACCCCCTAAACCTGGCCCCAACCCAGAACAGGGCCCAGTTCACAGCAGGCCTCGATACAGACGTGAGGACAATCAGACCACGTGAACACAGGCAGATTAAGATGGGACTGCATGCAGACCCGTACGTGCACACTGAGGGCAGGCCACTGCCCTCCTGCCCCGTCCACCTGGCCGAGGAGACAGAAGCAGACCCCACTCTCTACAACAGCCCAACTCAAGGCCTGAAAGGACAGCCAGGCACAGGGCTGCTGGGCCCACTGAGAAGCCCCAGCCCCAGAGGCCAGCAAACCCCAGCAGCCACATGCCCAGCATCCAGCCCCTGGCTGGTGTCTTGATGCCGCCCCCAGTTAGATCGATTTGGGGGTGGGGGAGGTACCCAGGCAGGACACAGAGAACCAAAGCAACGCAAACTGGGAGGGAAGCCGACGATGCCATGGTCAGACACAGGTGGGGGATGGGTCAGCTGTCCGATTCAAAGGCCTGAGGAAGACAGCCGCCAGCACGGTTCGCAGCGGCAGCCGGGGAGGGGCCGTGGGGCAGGGCGGGCAATGGTTATGGCCCAGACGCACCCCACACTGTGGCCCCCTTGAGGCCCAGGGATCGGGGCAGGCAGGGCCAGGCCTGCAGCAGGAGGCACCCCGATGCCCTACCCCGCTGGAGCCCAGCCCTGCCCAACACAGCGGGATTTCCACACCCGGGACTTGGGCCCAGGAGAAAAACAGGAGCCAGGAGAACCGGCAGGAAGCAGCCTTGTGACCTGTTGAGCCTGGACGCCTGGACTCTGCCAGTCCTGGGCAGCAACAGGAGGCCTCCACAGAGTGGGCATCCCATACTCCCCCAGGGGAGCAAGGCCCAGGTCCACCACCCACCACCCAGGCCTCAGAGGACAGAAAAGACAGGGCCAGCCAGGGCAGGAGGGGGCATGCTGCCAGCACCCTGCAGCAGCCCCTCAGACACACCCCGGCATGCCAGCCACATAGGGGCAGCGAGGTGGACACCTAACAGGAAGAGAAGCCCCCGTGTCTGCTGCCCCAACTTACGCAGGCACCACAAGCCCCACAGAACTGAACTCCCCGGGGAGGCCGGGACCCAGCCCAGCACTCAGCTGAAGTCCCCACAAGAGGGGGCCACCACAGGAAGACCTGAGGAGGCCCAGCACCACCTGGGGCTCTGCCAGCCGCAGCCAACAGCCAGCCATGCAGCAAGCCCTCCTGGGGGCCTGGCAGGCGAGAGCACGTCTCTGAGTGAAAGCAGCAACCGAGACTCGGGAGGGACCCAATTCCTGTTTCTCAGCCCGGGTGGCCCAGCCTCCTCTGCCATTCCCAAGCCCCCGCCCTTTCTGACTCACCCCCAGGCAGGCAGAGGAGCTCCCCAGCCCTCACACCACAGGGCCCACCTGGCCCCCCCCAGGGGTGGACTGCCCACCTGGCCAGCGCCTCCAGATGACCAATCACCCAATCACAGGGCTGCCCGAGCCTCTGTGCCCCCTACCCCTGCATAAATGAGCCCCCAGGGCCCAGAGTCCCTGCTCCCCTGCCCCGCCCCCAGCCTGAGGAACCCAAGTCCCCCAACCCAGCACGACAGGACATCCTCCCCTCCATCTGAAGCCTGGACACCAAGACCCCCACCCAGCTAGGCCAAGACAGCCAGGAGGTGAGGGTGGGGGGCGCCAGAGCCTCCAGGACAAGGGCGCAGGTGCTTTCCTCAGGAAAGCCCATCGCTGGCCAGCATAATCTCCGGGAGCTACAGGCAGAGACAAGGGCAGGGGAGGCCTCAGTGGAGCCTGGGGGAAATGCCTCCAAACCGTTCTGGGGTTCCCTCCTGGGCCAGGCCTCACCAGGTGGAAGAGCAGACCTCGGAAGCAGTCTCCACCGACCCTTAGGGGTGGCCACCCAGGGGCACCCCCACTGGCATCATGCTCCCAACCTCAGAATTCCTGGCGAGATCCCGGTTAACCTCAAACTTGTGGCTGTCCGGCCCCGCCCACCCGCCGCCCCCGCAGACTCGCCCTGGCAAGGAATCTGCTCAGAGCAGGGCCCTTAGAGCCAAGCACAGCCACAGGGGGACCCCCAGGACTCCCAGAGGCCAGAGCATGCCACAGGGCAACCCTTGCCAGTGGGTCCCCAGAGGCACAGGGTTCCCCCACTAGACCTCCCCTCCACGAAGCAGGACGATGGCAGAGCAAGCTCATACATGACAGGGGAGATCTCTAAGAGATCCCCCTCTTGTGCCCCCACAAGTCAGGGATCCTCAGCTCCCACCATGCCTTTGGCTGCCCCTTCCCCCCCGCCTCCTGACCCTAGAGCTCCCCCAGGCTGAAGCTCTGCAGGCTCCAGGGCAAGCGGGTCCCAGCCATCTACACCCCGCCATGAGCTCCAAAGGTACCTGTCTGGACTCTCCCAACACCACTGGGGGCACTGACCCCAGACGGACCGGCTGCAAAGGGCAGAGTGGGCACTCACCCAGGCAGGCTGGGTCAGGCCCAGCCCCCACCCCCTGCCCTGCAGCCCTCACATGGCCCACAGGCAGGTGGCTTCAGAGACCGGAACTCCTGGCCCAGAGATGGAGGGACCAGGGCCATTGCCAGGCAGATGAGCTAAATGCCAAGTCTAGCCAGGCCTGGAATCAGCAAGGCAGCCCTGATATCAAGGGACTCCGACCTCTGCCTCACAGTCTAAAAGCTGGGCCCAGACTCCTCCCTGCACCACCGCTCACCAAAGCCAAAGCTTGGCACCACTGTGCCAACCCGCCATAGGCCCAGGGACCTTCCCCAGCTTTGCCGTGACCTGCATGGGAAAAGTGGGAGGTAGGCACGGGACCCCCCCTCACCCACTTGGCCAAAGATGGGAGTGGGACCCGGCCCAGAGCAGGTGGCCACACCTCAGACTCCCCTTTCCCTTACTAGGTGGCCAACTATGGCCAGGAACGGAGGCTCGCGGTACTCAAGGCCTGGCCCACAGTGGGATGGTAGGTTGGGGCAGCAGGCCCAGGCTCACCAGGGTGGTCCTCACAGCCCCTGATCTGAGGGTACCCCTCTCATGGTGGGGCCGGGCCGCTCCCCAGCCCACCCAGGGTTGCGGAGAACACAAGCCCCCTCTCTGCCTCTCCCTAGTGGTGGTGGAGAACAAGAAAGTCTAATTGTCCAAACTTCCCTCAGGCCCTCCAGAGAACTGCTGAATGGCCCCAGCTTGACCTGACCTGGGGCTGCCCAGGGTCCATGCAAATCAGAGGATCCAGTAAATGGCCTCAATGTCAAAGTCCCGAGACACAGTCACACACAAGGACACAGACTCCCTGAGGGCGGCCAGGCACACCTGCTCAGCCCATGAGGCCTCTGAGTAACCACCCCCCACAGCATTGCTGAGCTGGGGACTCAAGTTACCCATGGCTGTGCTGGGTCAGGCCTCGGACAGAGCTTCAAGCGGACAGCCAGCCTCCAGCTCACTGTCCCAGAGGCCCTGCCCAGTGCAGGCGGGAAGTCCCCTCAGCCAAGACAGCCACCACTAAGGCTGGACATGGGGACACTGACCCAGAGGCTGCTGGAGTCAGCAGATGGCCCAGGCTGCTCCCAGGAACCCAAGTACTATGTGGCTCAACAAGAATAGGGACCCAACAGACAGCAACCCTCAGGCAGGGGCAGGTGGAGTGACAACCCATAGTCCCCAGTGATCCTTGATCTCTGCCCTATCCTCAGGACCCTGGAGGAGGGATCCAGAGAGAGGCTGTCTTGAGCCTCTGGAAACTTCTGCAGACTCCAATAGACAAATCTGTGCCAGTTGAGATCACCTCATTTCCCCCTAACTAACTACAGTGAACCCACTAGGCAGCTACGACCCTGCCCCCATCCCTTACCTTCCCCCCTGACACTCCTCTGACTCCAGGCCCCATGAATCACAAGCCCTCCAGGTCAGCCCTATAAGCACCTGCCCTCCACAGAAGGGAGGCAGTGGGACCCTGAGTCTGACAAGTGCCAAGGTGGGACTTCAGTTCACCCTTGGCCACAGACCTTGACCACCCGCAAGTCAAACACACTCTGCCACACAGGCCCAGGCCCAGAGTGGGTGGAGAAACCAGGACCCTCGCCTCCCCACCGTCCAGCGCTCTCAGGCTCCTGGACAGGCAGCCAGGGCCCCATGCGTCCCCAGCTCAGGGCACAGCCAGGTTGGACGCACAGCACCCCCAGGGAGCGGAGGCACTGCCCCGGTCACAGTCCCAAGATTCCCCAAGACCCTGCCCGGGCGCGGACAGGTGCGGACACCCGTCCTCGCGCACAGGCCCCCACGGCCCACTGACCCGAAGTCCTGGTCCATGGACTTGAAGAAGAATTTGTAAGCGTGCACGGGCCGGTTGCTGAGCACATTCTTGAAGTCGGCCAGCGTGACGCGCTCGGGCGCCACGGGCAGCTTGACCAGGTACGGCGTCTCCTCTTCATCCATGTGATAGATGATCTTGGTCTCCGCCATGGCGCGGCGGCGGCGCGGGGCCTGCGCGGCGCTCCCGGCCCGGCCCGGGTCTCGGACGCCGGCGCCTCCCCGCT
>NC_058406.1:412494-427191 GCF_002201575.2 Neomonachus schauinslandi
GCGAGGCCCGGCCGCGTCCGTGCGCCCCGCCGCCGCCGCCGCCCCCTCGGGCCGCGCAGTTAAAGGGACCGCCGGCCCCGGGTTGAGCGCGCCCGCCGGGGGGCGCCCGAGAGCGGGCGGGGCCTGACGTCACCGGGCCGCTCGCGGCGCAGCGCGAGGCGGGGTTGCGCACGCGCGGAAGGGCTGGAGGGCGGGGTGTGCGCGTGGGTGGTGGGGCCGCGGTGTCGGCGCCCGCGCAGAACTCCCTACGCTCTCCCGGGCCCCGCCCCTGGCCCCTGCCTCGGGCCCCGGGTGCCCGACCCCGCGCGCGGGGACGCCCACAATGTGCTCGGGCCGTAGCCCCTCCTGGGCCTAGGGTCTCGGCCGGTGGGCGGACAGGGGCGCGGCCCCCGGAGGGAGGTGGCTGAGGACCCTCCGGAAGCAGCCCTGCTGTCAGAAGGGAGACCCCGCCCCAGGCAACGCCAAGTCCCCCGCCGAGGCCCCCAGGGGTCGACTACAGAACCCAGAAGGTTCCGGAGAGCCGGAGGGCTCCGGGGTCCGTGGTGCTCAAAGTCGGGGGGCGCCCTGGTCACGTCCGCGGGCAGCAGGGGGGCAGCACGGGAAGCTGAGGATACTTCGGTCCGGGCCGGGAGCCAAAGACAACTCGGTCTCTGCGCCCCGGCGCCCACTGCGTGCTCGCGCGCCCTCTACCGGGCCCCACGGAGGCTCCGCGAAACACGGGCCAAGTGCCTGCGGGTGCTCGCGTGGAGGCGGGGTGCGAGTGTGAACATGTGTATGTGCGGCTGAAGGCAACAGCCGGGGTCACCGGCAACGGCGCGCACGCACGTGTGCACAGAGGTGCCCGGGGAAGGTGTTGCTGGCAGCAGGTGAAGATCACCCCCACCCGCACCACCGCCTCTGTCGATCCACCAGCCTGGGGTCCTGTGTGGACCAGGGGAGACCCAGAGCAGCGCCCCTCGGGCTGTGGAGGCTCCAACCACACGCTGACCCCACTGGAGGTGGAGGGTCTCCCCCATCCCAGGAGGAAGACTTGAGGCCAGTAGAGAGAATCCCACATTGGTGAGAGTAAAGAACAGGAGAGTCTCTAGGATAGGAAGGTGGAGGATGCATGATGCCCCTTGCGACCTGTCCCCAGCACTCCCCCTGAAGCTGGTTGGAGCCTGGAGCTGTCCTAGCTGCCTAGTCATGACCATCCTTGGGCAGTGGATCAGCACAGGAAGAAGCCTATCAGTCCACCACTGACTGGAAGAGCCAGACTTTGAAGGAAAGCCCCTGAGCCCAGGCTAGGGACCATCCCCAGGTCAGCCTAGGCCAAGGGCGCTGACCTGCATCCCCCTAGGCTCTGGTGGGGAGAGTGGACAGGGCTCTGTGAGGTGGGCACCCGCTCAGCAAAGCCTGCACCATCTCCCCTTGGGTCTCGGTTTCCCCAGAGGTAATCTGAGGAAGCCAGGTAGTGGCTGGCTCTCTGCTGGGCGTCTAGGGGAGGGAGACAGGCCCCACCCTGAGAGCTCCCAGGGGACCAGCATCCCCCAGGCCAGACATGAATGACTGCTGGTCTCACAGATGTAGGGTCTGATGTCCCATCTGTGCTCTGCCCACCCCCCCTCAAGCCTCTCTTTCTCACCTGGCTGCCCAAGTCCTATGAGAGAGGCTGGTAGCCAGAGGCCAGAGCTGACTCTGTGGTCAGGCAGGCACACTGCAATGGAGAGTGAGTTTGTGGTCCGAGCAGTGCAGCTACTGTGGGGCCAGGGGTCACAGGCTGGGAGGGAGGCACATTTTCAAGCAAGCCACAGCTCCGTGGCCCAGCCTCCCTCCCTGCCTTTGCCACTGTGGGACCCTTGCAGGTGTGTAGTGAGGAGACAGCCACACTGAGGTGCTGTCTGAGCATCTCACATCCAGAGTCTGGACATTCAGATAAAAGCCTGAACCTAGGATGCCCACCACAAACTCCTGCCTTGTGTCTCCTGCAGTATCTTTTAAAATGACCACTCAGAATTGAGCCTACAAAAAATTAGTGACCACCATCCCAACCACCTTATAAGTAATAGGAGTATGCTACCCTGCTGTCTGTCTCCTGATCTGGAATGGAGAACTACCCTTCTGAAGCCTTGCTCACTGCACCCCTGTCCTGGGATCTGTAAGTAACACATCCTTTGACTTTACTCCCTTCACGTGAGTGTCCTGGGCCTTCCTCACAGCCGCCCCGGGGTTTTCACTTCCCCAGAGTGGGAGCTCCGATGCCAGGTCACCTGCTGGCCCTGTGTGGCTGGCTTGTGCCCCTAATTCAGCCAGACATAATCTGCATGTTCTCCACACACCACCCCAGGGTTTCCAGCACAGGGTGACAGACATCATTTCCCGCTTCCTGCTGCCCTGGAAGAGTTTTGGGGGATGGAGTCAGGGCTGGGGAAACACAAGGGCTTCTTCCTCCTGCAGCCCCCTCCCATCCCCCTCACAAGCCTTTGGTGCCTACTCCTGCTTCCCCCGCTTTATCCTCACACATCTAATCCCATTTTGGCATCTGCTTCTCAGAGGGCTGTCCTCTGAGCATGTCCAGGCTCCCCCCCTCCACGTCCAAATAAGCCCTCAGAAGAGAATCTAGAACTCCTTTACAACCAGGAAGAGTGCCATAGGATTGGACCGGATGTTGCTCTTCCCAGGATACCTGGACTCAGACTTTCCACTCAAAGAAATGGGTGGTGACAGCAGGGCTTCAGATGAAGGAAAGCATTTCGAGGTTCCCAAGGCCCAGACTCTGCCCCCCAGGATATGAAGTAGGAGCCACAGAGGCATACCTGGGGCCAAGTCTAAAAATCATGGAGTCTTTATTGTGATGGTGGCAGTTTCCCAGGAGCAAATGTGGGGTGTTGGGGGTGGCAGCACAAGCCACTCTAGAACCATCTTTACCCCTCCCCTGTCCTCAGGCAAAACAGAAGCCAAATGAGGTCCCAGCCCCAGACTCCAGCCCAAGGAGGTGCTGCGGGAGGGGGGTCAGAGTCAAAAGTCACATGGAGCCCAGTGACTGTCAAGGCACTTGCTGGAAACAAAGCTGGAATAGGGTGGAAGGCAGAGAAGAAGCCCCAGGTAGCCCAACACAGAGCAGAGGGGAATTAGTCTGGGGCCTGGAGTGTGCAATCCTCAGATCCCAGCCGTAGGCTCCCCCTAGAAAGGGGTGAAGAAGGGGCCAGGGTGCTAGCCCTGAGGCTGACCTGAGCTCCAAGAGCCCCACTGAGCCCCAGCCCATAGTGGCAGGGGCCAGGAGAGCCTGAAGGACTGGTGAACATCAGCAGGGCTGTGCCTGGGTTGGGGGAGGGGCGGGACCACCAGTGAGTGTGGGAGCCAGCAGGCACCTGCTGAGGGCTGGTGAAGGGGCAGCTGCAGCTCCAGCAGAATCCCAGAGCCCGCTGCTGCTTGTGAGGATTGGGATGGCTCCCGGGAGAGGGGTCTGGAGACAGCCTTGCTCTGTGCCAGTCCAGGCCAAGTTCTAGGACAGCGGGACCAGCCGCTGGAAGGGGGTCGGGTGAGCCACATGAGGGTCAGGAGGTCATCCTCCAAGATGGACAGATAGGAGTTGGCAGGGCTGCTGGCCCAGCCAGGAGCCCAGGATCACCTTATTTGCAGTACTCCTTTCGGAACTCTGGAAGCCAAGGGAACAGGCGGGTGTCTGCCCTCTATCCCTCTATCACAGGGGTAAACACAAGGCAGACATCTAGCAGGACTGCCCAGGGACTCCTGCCCCTGGGGCTGGCTAGTGATTGTGGGTGGGTGAGGTATGGGCCCAGCCCTCCTAGTCACTCACCTCTGTCCAAGTCAATGTTCTTGATGGGCAGTGGGCTGTGGCCCAGCTCAGCCCTCTCCTTCAGGATGTTGTTTTTGTAATCTGGTGCAGGGAAAGAGCAGGGTGAGGCCCCCCCACCCCAGAGATGTGCCTCCCCTAGCTCAGGCCTGGGAGCCACAGCCTTCACCTTGGTTCTGGGGCCATCCCTCACCTAATTGGATGTCCTCACTCCTGTAAAGAGCCTGGTCTCCTGTGGCCACAGCAAACTCTGCCATGTTCACATCCTTCCTGGAGGTGGGAGGGTGGTGGGCAGTTAGAGCAGAGCGGGGTGGGGGTGGGGGTCTGGTTCCCAGGAGAGCCTGGAGGGGGCACTCACCCCTTTGACTTCCCCGACTTCTTGTTGGAGTATTCGTAGCCTGGGGAGGAAGACTCATGGTGGGCCCAGTCTCACCCCCTCCCCAGCTCCCTCAGCCCTGAGGAAGCCTCCCATCCCTGCTTACTCTCTGCTCAAGCCACCGCACCCCACACCCCGCCTCTGGTCAGGGAAGGCTTCCTAGCTCTGGCCTCAACCGTGCGGGATGGAGCCCCAGCTACCTCCGCGGCGACGCTGCCGGGTGGCCAGGATGACGGTGATGAGCAGCAGGATGAAGAGGAGCAGGGTGGCCAGCACGTAGCCCAGCTGCTGGAAGAAGTGGGCGCGGCCCTCGGGCACTATGACGTTGATGACGCTGCGGCCGCGCTCCAGGGTGGGATCTGCACGGGCCGTGCGGGGGCGGTGTCAGGGAGCGCGCCCGGGACCCACAAGGCGTGCGCCCTATCCAGGCCGCCCCTGCGGTGCGGGGCCCAGGAAGGCATGGACGGGAGGGGGCCTCCCCTCGGCTAACAGGGGGGAGGCCCGGGAGGGGGACAGGGAGGGGCCCCGCGGCACCTGGGCCAGGGGCGCCGCTGTGGCTGGAACCGTTGCCCGGCGAGTCCCGCGGGGGCAGCTCAGCGACGGGCTCGGTGACTGTCAGGTGGAAGATGCGGCGCTCGTGCAGGCCGCAGTAGTGATGGTGCAAGTGGCAGGAGTATGTGCCCTCGTCAGCTGGCTCCAGCGGGTCGATGCGCAGGGAGAAGTCGCCGCGCGCAAAGGCGTCCGCCCCCACCGCCACGCGGTCGCGCAGGAAGGGCGGCCCGTAGGCTCGGCGCTCGCCCGACGCGTACAGGTCCAGCAGGCGGTCAGCGCGGTCGTGCGGCACCCCGGGCGGCTGTCGGTCCCAGTGCACAACTTGCTGCGCCTCCTCCAGGTGCCGGTCGGTCCACACGTGCGCCCGGTTCACGCAGGTGAGCAGCGCGGGCGAGCCGCGCTCCACCACCAGCACCTCCTTCTCGCCGTCCCAGTGCGCGCCGGCCTCCCGGGCTGGGGGTGCAGGTGGGTCAGCGCCGGCGGGCGGGGAGGGAGCCCGCAGGGGCGCGTCCCGGGGCGGGCGGGGTGGGGGGCACACTCACGGTTGTCCGTGACCTCCAGGCGGACGGCCAGGGTCTCGAACAGGTGGCAGTAATGGTGGTGCAGGTTACAGGTGTACAGGCCTGCGTCGGCCTCCTCCACCGCTGCGAGCCGGCGGAAAGCCCGGCGGTGAGGTGTGCAGCCGGCCCGCGCCACCCCGCCCCTGCACCGCCCGCCGCGGTGCCCAGGCCCCTTACCGCGGATGAGCAGCGAGAAGTTGCCGTCGCGGAAGGCGGAGAGCGGCAGCTGGAGGCGGCCGCCGTCGCGGGGCTCGTACACGCGTTGCTCGCCCGCGGAGTACATGTCTATGAGTCTGCGGGCCGGTCCGCCGGCGGGGCGGCCGCTGAGGTCCCAGTGGACCACGCGCTGGCGGTCGTGCAGCCGGTCCTGGGTCCACACCATTCTCGGGCTCTGGCAGCGCAGGACGGCCAGGGCGCCCGCCGCCCAGCTCACTGTGGACTCGGACACCACGGAGCTGGCGGCTGGCACGGGCCCTGAGGGCACTGGGGGGGGGGAGGAGTCACTGGGGGAGGGATAGGACCCAAGGAGAAGGTGTAGGGTGGGCCTGGCAACACAGGAGGGGAACTGTTGTGGTTTCCAGGGGAGGGTGGTCACTAACCTGAGGACAGAAGGACAGCAGAACCTAGAAGAAGAAGAGAGTCGCACTGGGGAGGGGATGACCTGAGCCTTTGCATCCAGGTCACCCACCCAGCCCCGGGCCCCCCACTTGGCTGCCTGGGTCCATTATAGTCCTTGCTGAGGTGGGTGTTAATGACACCCTCTTTATATACATATATAGGTTTTATTTATTTGAGAGAGAGAGAGAGAGCACACATGCGAGGGCAAAGGGGGGGAGGGGCAGAGGGAGAAGCAGACTCCCCCTGAGCAGAGAGCCCAAGGCAGGGCTGGATCCCAGGACCCTGAGATCGTGACCTGAGCCGAAGGCAGACGCTTAACCAGCTGAGCCACCCAGGTGCCCCGTTAATGACACCTCTTTTTTTTTTTTTGCATTTACAAGTTTATTACAAAGCATACAATTCAGGAATAGCCAGATGGAGGAGATACATAGGGCAAGGCATAGGTTGAGGGGCGGGGGGGGGGGGGGGGGGGCAGGCAGGCGCTGTGTGTGCAGCAATGACCCTCTTAATAGGTGGGGATAAAGTCAGAGAAGCCAAGCAGACAGGATGGGGGAGGGGGCTCCTTTAGCCCCACATGGTGCAGGCACGTCTCCCATGGTCCCCACCTAATCCTCACTGCCACCTGCCTAGACCGTGGGACGGCTCTTCCCCTTTAGGGGGTGAATGGTGGAACCAGCTGTGGAGTGTGTGCTTGTCACCAAGGGCCACCCTCGGGAATGGTGGCCCTTGTCACCATCCTGCAGCAAGGCCATGAGCATGCCAAAGCGTGAAGCTCAAGGCTGGTTTCGGGGGCTCCCGCACATTCGTATCCAATAAGGTACATGCACCTGCCAAGAGCCATGCCACACACGCCCTCAAGAGTCCTCAGACATCTGGGCACCCTGCCCCACACCCAGGTCTCAGGGCTGGAGCCCCCTCAGCCGTCCTGAAGAGCAGAGGTCTGAAGCACGAGCAGGCTGGACTGTCCGCACCCCACAGGCAAGTTCCTGCTCCAGAGATGGGCTGAGCGCCCGGGACCAGGAGGAATGTGCTGGGTCAGCAGGCCAGCCCAGGAGGCGGGCTCAGGGGGCCTGGGAGCCAGGGGGGGACTTGAGCAGACCCTGTGAGCCCTACCATTCCCAGGCCCTCAGAGTCCCCAACCTACTCCTGGCCACCTGAGGGGCTTCCTGGAAGAGTGGGGTGGGGGAGGGACCCCAGGGAGAGGCACCCGCCACCTCAGCCTCCCTGCCCTTCTTGGCCCTCTGGCTCCCGAATCCGTGTGGTGGAGATCTAACATAAAACCTCACACCCTTCTGTGTCCTGGGGACCCCTTATTCCTGGTGAGCGGCCACCTTGAGCCCCCCCACCCTGACCCAGCCCCTTCCCGGCAGGGGGAGCGTCGCACTCCTCCCCACTCGAGCTCAGACAGGCAGCTCTGACCAGAACACAAACTCCGAAGACGCTCAGGCTTCCAGTGCGGACCCCCACCCACCCCGCACTCACTCTGCAGAAGTACAAGTTCCCAGACCGTAACTTGGGACCGCAGCTCCATGGCGCCCGCCTGGCCCGCCTGCCTCGCTTTGTCTCACTTCTGCTCCAACTCTCCAGAAAAACAGCCCGGCCCCCTCCCCCTCCTTAGCACCCACCATGACATCACGGAGCCCTGGGCGGGATCGACAGCCTGCAGACCGCCCCCTCTGGCTCCTGCTGGCCCCTAGTCCTCCCCAGATCCTTGGCTGGCCCAGTGGGGAGGGGTAGGAACACGGCCCCGTGTCTGACAAAGTGAGGGGAAATCAGAGCAGAGACCCTGCCCCTCCTCTGGCCCAGGTCCTTGAGAGGGGCCAGGAGCCCAGCCCTTGGAAGGGCAGGAGGGCTGAGGGCATGGTTCCAGACGCCGGATGCCATGGGGGTGGCTGTGACATATGAGGCCCTTTGGGGCTGCTACAGGGCTGGGGTTCTGGGGTGGACATCACCTCATGTCCACCTCTGTCAGGGAACCCTGGCCCAGGGTGGTCCCCTGTGTGGACAGTGTGGGCAGGACCCCCGCTTTGTGCTTGCTGTGGAGCTTGAGGCATCCCTCCTAGCAGAAAGGCATCCGGGGGCTGGGACCCCCAAGAAGCCCAGGGTGCCACACCTACAGCTCTTCCCCTCTTCCTCTCAGCCTCCTCTGGGGGCTGCATTTCTTCATTTGTGAAAGGAAAAGAACAGTCACACCAGCCCTGGGGGGCGCGGGGGCGGTGGTAAGCCGGGCAGGGGGCTCCCTTAGGACAGCATGTTGGGCCCTACTGTCCATCAGTCATTTTTACCACCCAAAGGGACCTGCCAGGGCATGAGGGTGGGGACCCTGAGCACTGAGGGGCAGCGTTTGACTAGCCCCTCCCCTCTGGCCTGGACCCCCATCTGCGCACCATCAAGGGCAGAGCTTGGTGTCCCTGAAACCAAACCCTGGCTAAGATGCTCCCCGCCCAGAGTGGAGGAGGGAAGGCGGGTATGGGAGCCTCCCCCATGGAAGGCACAAATTTGAAGCTCTGGGAAAACTTACAAAGTCACATAAAAAAATCCAAAATAACAGATCACACACTGTGTACCAAACCCACTCTTTCTAGTTAAGCAAACCTCAAAAAGAAAAAAAGGGGAAAAAAATGTAAACAACCACCAAAACCCACAGTGCATGTTTTAGACTATTCATTTGAATAGAATTATGGTCACAGGCCCCAGTCCCTGGTGGGCAAGGGCCTCGCCCTTGAACCCTGTCCTGGTCCCCAGTTCCTCAGACAAGCAAGGACCCCAGTCTGGCTGGATTCTCCAGCTTCAGGCAAGGTGGGGAGACTGTCAGGGCTGCAGCAGAGGGAATGAGGACCAGCCATGAGGATGTGAGGAGCACCCCCTAATGGACCCATTTCCTCAGCAAGACTCAGGCCCCTGGGGTTGGAGCGCCGTTTCCAAACTGGAATCAGAGCCCATCCTGGTCTCAGCCCCTCCCTGGGCCTTTCATTCTGGAAAAACAAGCCCCGCCTGGCTGGCCTTGAGGCCTGGGCTCTCCTCCTGTTTTTTTAACTGGTTTATATTAGCTGGTGACCTCCCTTCTCTGTGCCTCGCCCATGTCTCTCCGTCTCTGTCCTCTGTTCCCTCCTCTGTCGGCTGGGCGGTCTCTCTCCCATGGAGGGAAGATGTCCAGGCAGTGCTGGAGGGAGGCAGAAATGGCCCAGCGCCCGCCCCTCTGTCTGGAAGGGGACGGGGTCAGCTCGCAGCCCTGAGCCAGGAGCCTATGGGTGCCCTCCCTCTCCCAGCAGGTTCCCTGGCCTTGGGCCCTGTGGGGCCCCCACGGTGGAGACTCAGCCCTCAGCTCGGTCCAAATGCATAAGTCTGCAGGGGCTGCCACTGGGGGGAAGCTGGCCCCCATGCACCACTGGGCAGGAATGGACAGAGGCAGTGGAGAGCTGCAACCCCCTCTTCCCTGCCCCTCTCTGCCTGAGGCCAGCAAAGAGCTGGTGTCCTGTCCCCGCTCTTGGCAGTTAGTAGCCACAGATGAGAGTGGAGGTCCAGCGGGCCACCTGCCCCTCCCCTGGCCAAGGCCTGAGACCTCCTGCTCATTTCCCGGTCTCGCCTGGCACGTCCATTCCTCGGGAAGAGAACACACCAGGACAAAGCCACTGACCTCACCATGGTCCCACCCTGAGCTCTGGCCAACCCCCCCCCCACCCCCCACCCCCCCGCCAGACTGGAGCCCTGTACCCACCTCCCCTCTTCTAGGAGGTGTGGCTGGACAAGGCAGGGGTCAGCCAACCAGCCCCGCTAAGAATCTGGTTCTGGCTTCTGCTCCCGGGGACTCGGACATTCCAGGCAGCCAGGCTCACTGGGAGGAGAAACCACAGGCACTCAGAGACGCCACCAGACACAGACACGTGCTCACGCCCACCGTTCTGTCACTCGAGAAATATTCGCTGAGCACCTACTGTGTGCCAGGGAACTGGAAGCTGTCGGAGGGAGGCAGGCAGACGGCAGGCCGGCTCACGGACAGATAAGATCGTTTTCATCCCTGGGAGAAGTGTCAAGAGACGAAAACACGGCAGACTCTCCCTCCATAGGACTGACCGGGACGGCCTCCGAGGGAGTGACACCCACAGGTAAATGTCAGGCCAGTGCCTGGGGAAGCTGTCTCCCTGATGAGAGAGCAGAGCTGGGGGCATGGGGAGGTCTGTGGGGACCCCAGTCTGGCTCTCATGCTCAGTGAGCAAGATAGGGGCTTGGAGGGTCTAAGTGAGGAGGATGTGGCCTGGGGGTGCAGGAGTGTGCGATGGCTTAGAGCTGGTAGGGTTTATATGAACACACAAGGAAAACAGTCCTCCAAGGGCCAGGTGGCATGATGTCCGGGCCCCCGGGGGGCACACCCCGTGTCTTCCCCTTTAGTGTGGGCAGGAGCCGAAACAATGCCGGAAGGGCCTTTTGCACCCACATGACGAAGTGCTGGGACGCCACTCTCCGACAGGGTCTCCGTCCTGCTGCCTGCAGTCATCTGGCCACTCTGAAAGGGCCTTGCAGGGACCATGTGGGCGGCCCCCAGCCAACAGCCAAGAAGAAAGTGGACCTCAGGCCTACAACAACAAGGAACTGGACTCCGCCCGCCCCCCACATGAGCGTGGGAGAGGGCCGCGCTCAGGCCCGGACGCAGCCCCGGCAGACACCGATTTCACCTGGGAGGCCCTGAGCCAAGGGCCCAGAAAACTCGCATCCACATGTCTGACCCAGGGAAGCCGTGTAATAGTGAATGTGTTGCATTAAGCTGCTCAATTTGTGGCAATTTGTGGTACAGTGAGAGAAGACAAACATAACTATCTCCGGAACAGAGCGAGGCCAGGGCTTAACCCAGCAAAAGGCACATATTTCGCAAGGAGAAGGGACTGGTTCCTCAGTTTGGGGCTGGCTGCTGGCTGCAGCATGTGGTGCAGGGCAGGCCACGAGGCTGAGGCCACATGGAGAGCCACGTCACAGACTGCAAGCTCGCGCAACTTCACTGACAAGTTTCTGCCAGTTGTAACCATTCTGGGAAGGGCCACTTGCATATGCATTGGCCCTTCCTCTGGAGGCCTGAGGGCTTGCCACACCGTGGCCTCTCACGCCACGAGGCAGGGAGCTCCGCACATCCGGGGTCTGAAGAGCTGAGTGTGTCCCTCAGGAGAGCTGTTGACTGTGAGGGCTCTGGCTGCCTTCTGGTGAGGACCACAGGTCGATGACATGTCAGGTCGGGCTGAGAGGTCGTCGAGGCATTGAGACACTGATTTGAGAAGAGAGGACAGGCACCCGCCTGGCTCGGTCGACGGAGCGTGTGCTCTCCATCTCCAGATTGTGAGTTTGAGCCTCGAGTTGGGTGTAGAGAGGACTTAAAATAAAATAGGGGTGTCTGGGTGATTCAGTCGTTTAAGTGTCCGACTCTTAATTTCAGCTCAGGTCATGATCTCAGGGTAGAGGGCTCTGCACTCATTGGAGAGTCTGCCTGAGATTCTCTCTCCCTATGCCCCCACCAACTCATGCCCTCGCTCTCTCTCAAAAAAAAAAAAAAAACTTAAAAAAATAAGCAAAAATACAGACAAGAATATGGAAATATAGAAACATTGTGTCATGGACTAGCCAACTTTCCTTTTTTTTTTTTAAGATTTTATTTATTTGACAGAAGAGAGAGAGAGCACACAAACTGGGGGAGTGGGAGAGGGAGAAGCAGGCTTCCCACGGAGCAGGGAGCCCGATGCGGGGCTCGATTCCAGGACCCTGGGATCATGACCTCAGCCAAAGGCAGACACTTAACAACTGAGCCACCCAGGCACCCCGTGCACGTGATTCCTTTGAGCATCTCAGCTTTACATTGAGCGTGGGGTCGAGCTCTCCCAGCAGGAATGCTGCAGGAGGAAGGGGTTCTCCTGTGTGTCGGGCTGGGCTGGGTTGGTCAGTGGTGTCATGCCCACGACACACTGTCCCTTGGCCATCTCGAAGCCTTGACCTGGCCACAGTAATCTTCCTGCAGTGCTCTCAACAGGGAAACCAGCACCCCGCCCCCCTCCGCAGTGTGCCTCGGGCCCACGCAGCCTGGAAGGTTCCCATCACCTCGCATGCCCAGCACCCCCACCCATACCCTCACGTACTCTGCCTCATCATGTGGATCTTGGGCTAAGCTGAATGTGTTCCTAGACTGCCTACTTCGAGCCATGGTGGGGATCAGCCCGAGACCCACAGGGAGGTCCCAAAGAAGCTGAGTCTAGGTGAGAGACATGCTCTTCCTGATCCAAAGAGGAAGCAACTGGTACAAAGGGGCCCCAGAGCCCTGACGTGGTCCCTTGAGACAGTGTGGCAGGTGTCCAGGTATGGTCATGTGGCAGCTTGTCCAAGGACGCTGTTTCCCACAGTATCGACAGTCAAAAGTCCCTGAAACAGCCACTCATATACCGGCCCTTTTGATCTTTCTTCCAGAACAGTCCATTTCTAATTTGCAGTTTGTAGCAGGTAAGTGTGAGGAAAGCAGAAACCACCACTGGCTCACCAAGCTGGACAGAACGTGCAAAGGTCAGAGGGCAAAATCTCTCTTGTGCAACATACTCTCCAAGGATTTGGTCAACAGTGACTCTGAGCATTACAACATTTAACGGGCTGGGAGGACACTAAAAACTACCAGGCGCTTTTAGTTGGCCCCGTGGTGTCCTGACTGCCCAGCAAGAGCACGGGAACAGAAATGAAGCTCATCTGTGGACAAGACTACGCCAGTCCTTCGCTTCAACAGAAACCGGCAAAGCTGCTCAAACACAGCAATGGTAACAGCACGACTTCTGGATATAAACAGCCTAGGAAGATGGAGCATTTCTTACTTGACTTTCCCATCACTCAGGCCTCATACTATGTGATGAGGTGATTAAAATATGTTAATAAATCATTTACTTCTCTGTACTAGTCCTCCTTTTGTACAACAAGAGAGGTGGCCTTTGTTTTGCCAACAGAGACAGGTGAGGTTGAGCACATGCTGTTCGCTTTTCCATTTCTGACATGAGGCCTGAATTTTGGGAAGGCAACACCGGGAGTTGTGAGAAGGGGCCTGGTAGGAACACGGTCGTCTCAGCTGTAGTTTGTTTTTTTTTTTTAAGATTTTATTTATTTGACAGAGAGAGAGAGAGAGCAGGAACACAAGCAGGGGGAGTGGGAGAGGGAGAAGCAGGCTTCCCACCGAGCAGGGAGCCCAATGCGGGGCTCGATCCCAGGACCCTGGGATCATGACCTGAGCCGAAGGCAGACGCTTAACGACTGAGCCACCCAGGCGCCCCTTATTTTTATTTTTTAAAGGATTTTATTTATTTATTTGTGAGAGAGAGAGCACAGATGGAGAGGGAGAAGCAGACTCCCCGCTGAGTAGGGAGCCCAACGTGGGGCTCGATCCCAGGACCCTGAGATCATGACCTGAGCCGAAGGCAGACGCTTAACGACTGAGCCACCCAGGCACCCCAGCTGTAGTTTTAATCAGGGTGGAGATATGTAAAACGAGCACAGGTTTGAAATGATTAGCAGGAGCCTTTGCCCCCTAAGATATGAGGACCATTTGGTAACAGATTCGAGCCGTGGTGGGCATCAGCCCGAGACCCACAGGGAGGGCCCAAGGAGGCCGAGGCTGGGTGAGAGAGATGCTCTTCCGGATCCAAACAGGAAGCAACTGGTTTCCTTCTCTTTATTATTCTAGATACACCTGCTCAGTTTAACAACATCCTTCTGCCTCTCTGTGAATGTGTTTCCATGTTCTACATGACATATCTATGCTGTCCACTTTAGTTCGTCTCTATTCAACTGTATGTGACACAACATATATGTCAAACTTTACCATCCAAACTAGACACAATTTGAAAAAAGAACAAATGTTTTTATATAGTGATCACTATTTCTGTAGTCCCTGTCTATGGGAATCTCAGTATCTTTAAAAATTATCCAGCTAGGGGCGCCTGGGTGGCTCAGCTGTTAAGCGTCTGCCTTTGGCTCGGGTCGTGATCTCAGGGTCCTGGGATCGAGCCCCGCATCGGGCTCCCTGCTCGGCAGGAAGCCTGCTTCTCCCTCTCCCACTCCCCCTGCTTGTGTTCCTGCTCTCGCTAACTCTGTCAAATAAATAAATAAATAAAATCTTTAAAAAAAATTATCCAGCTATTTCCTGTATCCTTTGATGCAGAACAAACCACCTTGAAACGAACTGGCCTCCAACTATGAACCGGGGTTGGGGGTTGAGCAGGGAAGCTGTTCCTAGGGTAAGTGGCACCATATGTTTATCAAGATTCACGGAACAGCATAGCTTGGTGTAAACCCCAATGGACGCAAATTCTTAAAAGCTCTTTTAGGAAGTTGGGAGAATCAGAATGTGGCAAAAGCAAGCAAGCAAGCAAAGTACATTTCAAATGAAATGACCTCATTGAAGGGGGTGGGGAAGTGCTGACCCAAGTCACTTTGGGGATGAGAAGAGTTTGCAAGACGAGAGGCCACGAAGTGTGCACAGCCCTGCTCACTAGCTGATAGACTGTTCCCTATGGGCTATGGTTTATCAATTCTGATGTGTCCACCAGAATCAAACAGTTCAGCAAGCGGGTGGCAGACAGTGGCAGCCAGGTTTCTCACTACTTGGGGTTAAGCAAGGAGAGGCGGCTAGAATGACCTGTGCGGTCACGGGTGACAGCTGGAGATCCAGTATCAGCTTGCGTTCAGTGTGGGGTAAACACCAGTGCACACGAGCAGAAGCACAGACGTGCGCGCACAGGACAGCACACGCACGAGCACACGGGACAGCACACGCATGAGCAGAA
>NC_058406.1:427201-427614 GCF_002201575.2 Neomonachus schauinslandi
ACGAGCACACGGGACAGCACACGCACGAGCAGAAGCACAGACATGCGTGCGTACACGGGACAGCACACGCATGAGCACACGGGACAGCACACGCACGAGCAGAAGCACAGATGTGCACGGGTACACGGGACAGCACACACACGAGCAGAAGCACAGACGTGTGCGTGTATGCGGGACAGCACACGCACGAGCACACGGGACAGCACACGGGACAGCACACGGGACAGCACACGCACGAGCACACGGGACAGCACACGCACGAACAGAAGCACAGACGTGCGCACTTACATGGGACAGCACACGCACGAGCACACGGGACAGCATATGCATGAGCAGAAGCACAGATGTGTGCATGTACACGGGACAGCACACGCACGAGCAGAAGCACAGACGTGTGCATGTACGCGGGACAG
>NC_058406.1:427624-459587 GCF_002201575.2 Neomonachus schauinslandi
AGCACACAGGACAGCACACACACGAGCAGAAGCACAGACGTGCGCGTATACATGGGACAGCACACGCATGAGCAGAAGCACAGGCGTGTGCGTGTACACGGGACAGCACACGCATGAACAGAAGCACAGACGTGCGCGCGCACATGTGCATTTACTAACTCTGTTGTCCGGGAAGCAACAAGCTCACCAGCGCCCAGATCCTGGTTTCTAAGACCGTTTTCCAACAAAAGGAACCATGGCTCCTTGGAGAAATGGCTAATTTTAGGACTGGGGGAAGAAACAGACAAGATAAGCCTGGAGAATCTGTGGTGCCCGAAAGTAAGGAAGTGCAAATTAATCAATTAATTAATTAATGGAGAACAATGGGATGTGCCGAAGAGCACGGGGGCAACTGACGGCCCCAGGGACAGAGTCAGTACAGCTGGTCTGGATCATAATCCAAATATAAAGTAAACATCCACGAGTCCATACTGATTAAATGAAGACAGGAGAATCCCAGATAATGTATGCAGATAAAGCAGAACCGTGGCGTGCAGCATCCCAGCCCCCACCACACAGCACAGTGCAGATCTTTTACCACTCGTGATTCCGTGGGTCAGGAATTCTGGCAGGACAGTTCATCTGTGTCCCACGTGGTGCTGGTCGGCATGGCTCAACTGGGGCTGGAGGATCCAGCCAGCTTCATTCTGGCACCTGGGGCCTCAGAGTGGCCATCAGGTGGGTCCTCTCTCCCCGAGGCCCTCTCTCTCTGTCCACATGGCCCCCCATCCACATGGCCCTCTCTGTGCACGTGGCCCCCCATCCGCATGGCCCTCTCTGTCCGTGTGACCCCCCATCCACATGGCCCTCTCTGTGCACGTGGCCCCCCATCCACATGGCCCTCTCTGTCCACGTGACCCACTCCCTCTCTGTCCACGGACCCCTTCTCTCCACACAACCTCTTGGTACTCAGTAGTCTAGCCCAGGCTTTCTTCCACTGGTGGAAGCTGCCGGGCCCCTAACACCTAGGCTTGGCAACTTCCACCACACTCGGTGGGTCAGAGCAGGACCCAGCCCTCAAGGGGAGGGGAGACAGACCCCAGCTTTCAATAGGAAGAAAATCAGCAAAATCCTGTTGCCGATTTCAGGGAAAGAGTGTGCACAGAGATAATTATGACATCTTCAGAGATAATACACCACAGGGGTGAGAGATACGTGGCATCATGAAATGCAAAAGATTCAGAGCACTGAGGTCTATAAGAAGACATGTTTCATGACAGAGAACACTTATTTTAATATAGTTAAACATATATGTGTGCATTTACATGACCTTAAATATTTTTTGGAAACATAACTTACCTGGGGCTCCTGGGTACTTCAGTCGGTTAAGCGCCTGACTCTTGATTTCAGCTCAGGTCATGATCTCAGGGTCGTGAGTTCAAGTCCCATGTCAGGCCCCTGCTGGGTGTAAAGACTACTCAAAAAAAAAGAGTTCAAGAAAAATAACTTACCTGACCCATAAAACCAGACCAGGAAATTTAGTAAAGTTTAAGTGAGCTTTGCATCATCAGTAAATAACCTAATTTTTCCAGACACTATAACTTCATATTATCTTATACCCACATAGTTGTTTTAAACCAAAATTATAAAACCAGTCTAATTTGTCCAAGGATTCATCTTGATTAAATATATTACCTGAAGGGCGCCTGGGTGGCTCAGTCGGTGAAGCGTCTGCCTTCGGCTCAGGTCATGATCCCAGGGTCCAGGGTCCTGGGATGGAGTCCCGCATCGGGCTCCCTGCTCAGCGAGGAACCTGCTTCTCCCTCTCCCACTCCCCCTGCTTGTGCTCTCTCTCTCTGACAAATAAAATCTTAAAAAAAAAAAAAAAAGACCTGAACTTTTTCTAATAGAAATTGTTAAACTCCACATTTTTCAGCCTGACATTTAAACAACATTGAATTAATGTTTGCATGAAGTCTTCTTGGCATTATTTGCTCCCTGTATGAATTTACATCTCTTTGCTTCTTATCCAACAATCAACCATTATCCCCGGGTTTTTTTTTGGGGGGGGGGTTAAGCTGTGGATTCTACAAGAAAATGACCTTTTTTTTTTTTAAGATTTTATTTATTCATTTGAGACACATAGATACAGAGAGAGAGAGAGAGCATAAGCAGGGGGAGAGGCAGAGGGAGAGGGAGAAGCAGGCTCCCCGCTGAGCCAGGAGCCCGACGTGGGGCTTGATCCCAGGACCCTGGACCCTGGGATCATGACCTGAGCCGAAGGCAGACAGTCAACCATCTGAGACACCCAGGCACCCCAAGAAAATGACCTTTCTTAAAGGGTGAACATTCCTAAGGCATTAGAAGCTCAATTTCTTTTTTTTTTTCCTTTGGAACTGTCATGTTCTCTATTTTAAATCTATGCAAGCATGTATTAGTCTACTTAAGCATCAAACTTCAGAGACTTTATAATCTTATACATTATTTTTGCTTTCCAGTAAGGTAGTTTTACTAATATGCTCATAAAATGTTCCCCGTCATACAAAGAATCTAATCAATCTCAGGAGAGCTAGATGCCTTGAGTCCTCTCGATCAGTCCTCCAAAGTCATCCAGTGGATCCCAACATGATTTGTGCTTTGACCTAGTGTGGTTAATATTCTCCTGAATATTCACTTAACCAGTGAAAGCCTTCCACCCTGACTCCTGAGCCCCCTGGCACACCCACAGCAGTCTTCAACAGCTCTCTTGCCATCTGGTACAAAAAGATACCCTGGCTCTGTACGCTTCCTGCCACGGACCTGGCGTCAGGGTTGTCAGATTAAATACCGCACAGGACATACTTATAATGAAAATTACTATTGCTTATCCGAAATTCCAGTTGAGCGAGAGGGCCTGTATTTTTATTCCTCAAGTTGGCAGCTGCACCTGGAACCAGCCATGTCTCCAAAGCATCCTGGCTTCCACTACAAGTGGAAAGGGTGCTTCGAGACCATTTCTGGGTGTCTTGGACATTTCTTGCTGCTGCTTTGTAGACTACACTCAAACATAAGTAGACAGCCAAGTTCTACCAAAGGAAACCCACTAACATGAAAAACAGAGACCAAAGTCAACAAACAGAAAAAAATCAACTGGGAAGCAGAAACTGGACAGGGGTGATGGGGGCAGCATCCTCGAGAAAACATGTATCATTAATACCCTCACAGAAGAGATGACATCACACCTGTGAAACACAAACATGGTGAGTGCTATTAAAAATACCCCCATAAAATACCCCAAAAACAAAAAGTCTCTTAGAAAATAAAAATGGCATAACAGATATTTTTTTTTAAATTCATTAAGTGGATTAGAAAAAAATGTGGAAGATGCCAGTCAGATCGGAGGCGGGAGAGGAGAGCGAGGGCGGGCGGATGACAGCACAGCAGCTCAGGGGGGTTTCCCAGAACTGAAGGTCAGGACTTTCTAGATGGCACCGGGCTCCTCCAGGGTGGGAACAGATCCACACTGAACTATGTCACTGTGAACATCTGCTGCAACAAAGAAAAAGAGAAGCTTCAAGAGAAAAAGTTGGTCGCTTACAAAGGCTCGGACTCAAAATGGGTCCAGTTTCCTCAGCAGCAACCCTCGAGCTGGGAGCCAGAGACACGGGAGAAATGCTTGCAGAGTTTTGCCGGAAAGAATTTTCAGGCTAGAATTCTAGAATCAGCCAAACCGCCGACCAAGTCACAGGACACAATACAGATGTCTGCTGATACGCAAGGGCTCACAGTCTCTGTGCTGCTTCCTGGGCTGACGGCCTGGTGTCAGAGCTGTGACAGGGCACTGACGACGGCCCCCATCCCCATGGGCGTCACCGGGGTCGGGGAGGAAGTCCACTGAGACACCTGAAGTGAAAGCAAGTGCAGCCAAGCTTCTCAGACGTCTCACAGTCAGTTTAGTGGATCGTACATGGTGGTAACAAAATAGAATGTATCTGAGATTATTGCACTTAGGAAGGCTAAGTATAGCTTTTGAAATCTTTCAGTTGTGTGTGTGTGTGTGTGTTTACATACCAGGTCGTGATATCAAATGTATTTCTTATTTTGAGTTTTTGTCAAAAAAATCGAAAAGCCACCAATTTTAAGATATGACAATAAATCGTATTGTCAAAAGAATCATCTAAGAGGGCTAAAACTGCCTCTGGGAAAAGTGGTGTGGTTATTTTTCATCAGCACTACTGAATTACTAAACTAGTTAGGCATACACAGGCATAGCTTCTAAAATAAGTTTTAGAGCCAGACAGACTTGTAGCTGAATCATGAATGGCTTTTTACCTACATGACAGCAGGCAAGGTCCCCTCTGGAAGCTGATCGTAGGTTTGCTGGGAAATGAAGTCACTCCTGTAAGGAACCCAGCACAACACCTGTGGTGCAGGGAATCCACTCACACACATCAATTAGTCCTTATTCTACCCTCTAGCTCCCGTGCGCCCTTTCTCGGAAAAACATTCCATGAGGGGCACCTGGTGGCTCAGTCAGTTGAGCATCCGACTCTTGGTTTCAGCTCAGGTCATGATCTCAGGGTCATGGGATCGAGGCCCTGCACTCAGTGGGGAGTCTGCTTGAGATTCTCTCCCTTTGCCCCTCCACCCCGTCATTCTCTCTCTAATAAGTAAATCTTTAAAAAAACAAAAGAGGGGCGCCTGGGTGACTCAGTCGTTAAGCGTCTGCCTTCGGCTCAAGTCATGATCCCAGGGTGCTGGGATCGAGCCCCGCATCCGGCTCCCTGCTCGGCGGGAAGCCTGCTTCTCCCTCTCCCACTCCCCCTGCTTATGTTCCTGCTCTCACTATGTCTCTCTCTGTCAAATAAATATATAAAATCTTCAAAAAAAAAAAAAGAAGAAAAGAAAAATGTACTCCATGAAAAGAAGGGAGAAGACTGCGCAAGAGGAGAACGTGGTGACCCAGAAACAGGACCCAGCGGGTGGGGCCCAGGGCAGTCCAGACAGGGGACAGCAGGAGAATCATTTGAGAAACTGAACCAAACCGTGACTTTTTAAATTCTATCAGCAAGTCTGGGGCTGAATTTTGATAGATAAAAAAAACCAAACATGCAAAAACAAAACAGGAAAACAAACAGTTGTATGAGAAAGGAAGTGTGATCTTGCTGAGCCCAGAGGCCATGGCGGGCCGCACCCGGGGGCACAGGAGTCCTCTGCAGAAGCTGCAGGCACCACCTCTGTGACGGACTCCACTGGCTGAGGCAGAGCTGCTGTTTTGTTATTAGCTTTGCATCAACTTCACATGGAGCTACAATCTTACTTGGCTGGAAAGTTAAAAAATAAAAATTTAACTGTAAATACAAAGTAATGCAACCAACAGGACCAATCAAAGTGAATGGGCTCCCCTTGGAGGAGCGGAGGGGCCCAGAGCGCATCCCCCCCCCAGCCCCCCTTGTCTGGGTGCAGAGGGAAGGGCCCGTGTCTGAGCCCAGAGGACCCTGTGGTTACCGGACCCACCTCAGCTGGGACAGACGGGGGGCAGGAGACCCCTGTCCATGCGAGGGTCTTGGTGGCCTCAGAGGCCCCCTCCACCCATAGCAGATCCTGGAGGTTGGCCAGCTCTGCTCAGCAGGACTCTGGGCTGATCAGTTTC
Organism: Neomonachus schauinslandi; assembly: GCF_002201575.2. Taxonomy (NCBI): domain Eukaryota; kingdom Metazoa; phylum Chordata; class Mammalia; order Carnivora; family Phocidae; genus Neomonachus; species Neomonachus schauinslandi. The sequence continues at coordinate 433,236 of NC_058406.1, forward strand.
CTGCTGGACCAGACTGTCCACAGCAGTGTGAGGCCAGCCCGGGGTGGGCAAGGATGTGGGGCACACGGTGCCAGGTCACAGGGCACTCACCACATGTCCAGTTGTAGCTGAACCCTGTGTTCCCAAATTTGCTGGGACAAGTATACTCTACAATTTACACTCTACAAGATGCATGTGCTGTTAATGCCACCTGGTCTTGGCCACATTTTGGAGGTTCTCTAGGAGTTGGCACAAGCTTGTGCCCGGCCTGAGGCCTCCCCACACCTTGGCCTCAGGGAGCCCTGACAGCCCTGCCATTGCCCCCCCACATTCCCAGAGCCATGCCCCTACCCCACAGGTCACCTGGGAGTGTTCAGTGCTTCCCTCCCCTGTGCATCCAGGAGTGGTCCTCAACATACACACAGACACACATTGGCCACCCCACATCCTAAAGAGAACCCCAAGCCTCCAGACACTGTTCAGAACCCCCCCAACCCCCTGGAAGTGTCCAGGTCTCAGCCTGGACTCTAGTCCCCGCCCTAGCACTCAGCTGTCGTGTGACCCAATCCCCCTCTGGCCAGAACCCAAGTCCTACCTAAGAATCCAAACGGCCCTGAGGCTGAGGTCAGCAAGGGACAGAATTTGACGGGCGCATGGGCTGGCCTCTGGGTGTGCAGCCAGGTGGCGGGGGTGTCATCCACTGGCCCCCACCCTGAGGCTAACTCCAGACCCAGCTCTGGACTCCTCAGCCCTATCCCAGGGGCCACAGCTCAAGAGCCCTTGGAGGGCTTTTCCCACAACTCAGCCCTAGAGAGGAAGATTCCCTCCCACCCCTGCCCACCCAGGTTCCAGCTTCTCCGTGAGCCCAGCTGGCTGTAGCCAGGCCCGGGGAGCAGGCTTCTTTCTCCAGCCTCTGTCACCCTCCCCAGCCTGCATACTCCTTGGACAGCAGGGAGTGCAGCCGTTCACAGCTCACATGCTGTGTCCTGCGCATCTGCCGTAGGCAGGCCACAACCAGCCCCTCCCAGGACCCAGCATCCAGCCTCAGCATCCTCCCTTGCCTGGAGAGCCTGCCTGGCCCCTTCCTTGGCCCACTGTATGGCCAGGAATACCAAGGCCAGGAGACACTGGCTGGCACGGAGCGGCAGAGTGACAAGGCACAGGGACTGAGCTCAGAGATGCCTCCACATCGGGCCCAAGAGGCAGGGCCCCCAGCAAGTGCCCAAGAACACCCCCAGTAGCTCTGGCCCTGGCTGGGGCCCCCTCTGGCCAGAACCCAAGTCCTACACGATGCCAGCAGGGCACTCTGCCACACCCCTCCTGCCTCTGCCCTTTCACTGTGGGGGCGCCCGGGGCCTGCAGGGAAAAGGGGCTGCTCATCCCACAGGCTGGGGGGCAGGGTGGAGGCCCCATAGGGAAGAGGGAAGGGCAGTTTCTTATAGCCTGGGAGGAACTGCAGAGATAAAAATAAAAGCACATCTGCTTCCACACAATTGCCTCCTACAGTCGTGGTTGGGGCCCAGATACATCCAAGCCACAGGCAGGACGAGCTCTGCACAAAGAAGGGAGTGGGGGTCGGGCTGCCTCAGGACCAGACCCCACAGGATCAGTGACATCTGCAGCAGAGATCTCAACCGTAGTACCACCGAGGTTTGGGGCAACTCATTTCAGGTGTCGGCTGCCCTGTGCGTTATGGGGCATGTACAGCTGCATTCCCAGCCTCCGCCCACTGTGGTCAGTGGGACCCCCCCCACTGAGACAACCAAAAATGTCTCCAGATGTGGCCAGGGGCCCTACCTCCAGGGACCCCCCCAAGCTGGCACCCACCCCGGTGGAAGAAGTTGGAGCAAGGGCCCTGTGGGGCTCTGCCAGCTGCCAGCCTCCAGGAGTGTGGGTCTGTGGCTTCCTGCACAGGCCAGCCAGTCATACCTCCCGGAATCGCTACCCAGCCAAGCTCCCGACAGAGGCTCTGCTTCCAGATGGCAGATCAACTTAGCACCCCATTGTTCCTCTCAGCCGCCAGGGAAGGGTGGAGTGAGCCGCGGGGCAGCTACTGCAACAGGACTGGGAGGAGATACCGGAGCGGCTACCCGGCAGCCACGGGCACCGGCCAAGGGCAACAGCGGCAGACAGAGGCCCAGCTGAGAGGCCAGGTGGAGCGGAGGCCAGCCTTGGTACTAACAGGTCACGGTCCACTCCACCCCAGAAGGCTCCACCACTGGGCCCTGGCGCCTCTGCCCCCGCCCCACCCCCAGATGGGGAGACCAAGACCCAGGAAGGATGACTGTGACCCCAGCTGGGGGCCTCCCAGGGGCTCCCTGTGCCCTCCCAGGTGACTGGGCTGGCAGGGTGCTCTGGCTGTCCTGGTCCTCAGCCCCAACCCCAGGGGCTGCTGGGAGCCCAACTGCTGCCCCCTTGCAGCCACATGTGGAAGCAGGCCTGCACCCTCAATGGTGTCAGGTCCCCCCCCAGGTCATGGCCAGCGTCACCCTCCTCCACCACACCCAGCACCTCCGTGGGCTGTGTCCCCTGACGGGCAGGGACTCAGATCGGCCCCGTGGTTAGAACCCTGCTTACCTAGCTGGCTGGCTGCCATGCACAGGGCAGGGGCCCGCCTGGCGCACCGAAAGAACGTGGGGTGAGCAACACAATGTGGTCTGTGCCATTCCAGAGAAGCTGCTGGGTAAGCCCTGCTCCAGCCCTCCCCAAGATCTTCCTGATTTGCAGAGAACTCAACCCCACTCCCAGATACATTTCTGTGACAAGGCAAGAAATCCCCACAGCCTGCTGAGATGTGGTGTTGCCCTTAACGGGGTGGAGGGGATCGAGGGAGGACACCAGCATCACGCATGTCTCTACTGGACGGCTCAGGAAAGATGCACCGCTTTTCCTATCCTCTAAGTCAGCCGTCAGGGAGCAGGGCAGAGGCTGAGCAGCGTAGCATCTGCCACATTCATGGCACTCCGACCAAGCTCCCCTGCCTGCAGCCCAGCCCTCGCCAAGCCTGGATGCAGTGGTCCACTGGCTCATGCCAAGGCTCCAGGGTTTCTCCAGTTCCATAAACAGCACCACTTTCTCAGCCACCCCCAACCCTGCCAGAGCACACCCTCCCAGCCATCCTTTCCTGATTAGCCCCACTCAGCGTCCCATGAGGTGGCAGAGGCCAAGGAACCCAAAGGAGACCAGGGGCCCCCAGCCCTAGCGGAGCAGGACAGCTCAGAGAGCCACTTGAGGCCCAGGTCTGTGGGGACTGCAGGGCACCGTCCATCATCTCTGGGGGCAGAGCCTGCCCCCCTCCCCAGTCTTCCCCATGAGGCCCTCCCTGTCCCCTCTCACATTGTAATCATACCCCCAACTCAATCTGGGCACTCCCTAACCCCCCAGCATTGTCCCTTGGTACTTTTGCCATCAGCGTGTTTAGAGTCTGCCTCCCACAGTGGAGTCCAAGTGCCTAAAGGGCAGACCTGGGCCTCTGTTTGCAGCTGTCGTAGCATCAGACATTCATAAATAGGGAGGCTGTCGTTCCTGTGGACTTGGCACCAGGACAAGGGCCCTCTCGGGAAAGGGACCCCGATCTGCACCCCGGGGCCCTTGTGCCTCCTAGAAAACCAGAGGTTGGCACCAGCTCAATCCCAAGATAGCTCACGCTAGGCCGCAGAGGGGCCAGGTCACCCGGGGACAGCTAAGTTCCTAAACATTTATTACAGTGGGTCATCAGCAGCAACAGGGGTGGGGGAGAGGAGCACTGGACTCATTTGCCCTTCAAGTAGATCTTGGGGGTCTGCCAGCCTGCAGGGGCTTCCTTCAGGCCCGCCTTCAGCCAGATGCGCCTCAGGTCTCTCTCGAACTTGATCTGCAAGGGCACAGGAGGGACCACTGACTGGTCTGTGGCACAGTCACACATTTTCAGCCGCCTTGCCCCACCCTAGGCTGAGAGGCCCACCCCCCACACTTACCTGCTTCCGTTTCAGGCGTCCTTCCCGGACCTTCCGCCGCAGGAACCGGGTCCTCTTGACCAGTTTACGGTACTTGTGATGATTCATCTTCCGCCGGCGAATCTTCAGTACGTTTTTGCACTGCACCTGGGGTGCATCCCAGACCTCCTCCATCCCCTGCTCAGCCCCTTCCACTTGGCTAGGTGGACACTCATAGAGCTGAGATGGTGCCACGGTCCCTGGGGTCCTGGCATCTAGTCTGGGTAGGAGGTAGTGGGCAGTCAGCCAGCTCTCCAGAGGACTGATGGACATCTTCCTGGGGACCAGCATCTCCTCAAGCTCCAGCTGGAGCCCCTTGCCAGGGACGAGGGCAACTCCACTTGGGCCTGTTGGCCGTGTGCTGTAGCAAGGCCTGCCTAGGACCCCTGAGATAGGCCAGGGCCGACCGCAACCTGCAGGAAACCAGACAGCAGTTACCACCCAAGCAGCTACGCCAGGGCTGAGCACAGCCAATGCCGCCTCCCCCACTGGGGAGCAGAGCGGTCATCGCGGACCAGGACGACCCGCACCTTATCCCAGCGGGAATTCAGGCTGATGTTCTCAGGCCCGGACTTTCCCTTTTAGCTACTTGGATGTTTACAAGGAGTTTGTGTGGCCAGGCCCCCGCCTCCAGCTGCCAGGTGGGGGCCGTTGGGATTACTTACCCCACATTCCTAACCCGGTGTGCACCCTGCCCACCTGCCTTGCCCCCACGGGGCCTCTTACCTGCCCAAGGAACAGCCCTCAGCAGCTGAGACGTCAGGCGCACCAGGAACATGGTCCGCGGGTGGTGGCGGCCCCAGGCGCTCAGAGCGGCTGCAATACAGGTGCGCGTGGCGGTCACGCGGGAGTGGCCGGGGGGCGCGTGCAGCAGCCCCGGGGACGCCAGGACTCCCACAACCCATCACCCTCTCCCACCACACAGGGCTCACTCCCTCAAGCGACCAGACTGAGGCGCGAGCCCCTCGTCCGCCGCTCCGCGGCTGCGCCCCTCTGAGCAGTCGCCCACCCCTCCCCGAGCCTCAGCTCCAGCCCAGGGACCCACCACCCGGGCGGAGCCGACGCTCGAGGGCGCGGAAGGCCGGGGCTGGCGCACGGCAGCCGCGGCTCCCAGGCCCCGAGGGGGCGGTCCGCGTCCGGCCCCAGCCTCACCCGACCGCCGTCCCCCTGCAGCCGCGGCCTCGCACCGACCCTCCCCAGACCTAAGCCGGGTGACTGAAACTGACCACTCTGTCGCCCAGTTTAGGCACTTCCGGTCCGTCCCCAAACCAGCCCCCAGTCCCGCGCGCGGCCGCCCGGCGGGACCTACTCCCGGCGCCCCCTGGCGCCCTCACGGCGCCCGACTCCGCGTCGGCGCAGGTCCCGCCGGGCCCAGAAAGCAGCCGTTTCCGGCCAGAAGAGCGGCCCACCCCGCCCACAGCCCGCAGGCTCGGCCCTCCCTGACGGCGGCGAGAAAACTACATTTCCCACAATCCTAAGGGATGCCCTGGACCGCATCACGTCCCGACCAACCAGTGGCTAGCCGTCCAAGGCGGGCGGAAGTGGCGTTAGCCCAGCGGCGGAAATAGAGTTCTCGGGGCGACGGAAGAGGCCGGAGCCACTGCGTCCACGGGGGCTGGGCAGGAGTCCCGCAGGAGGCGCGGGTGGTGCGTGAACGCGGCGCGTTTGAAAGCCGACGAGCTCCCCTCCTGTGCCTGTGTGCGCGCGGAACTCCCGGAAACCACCAGCACCTCCGTCTGAGTCGGCAAGGACAGTGGACCCTCTGCCCCGCGGCCTTCCAGGAGGGGCCGCTCGCTCGGCTTCCCAAGTAGCAAGGTCTCTGAGGTGCCCGCGAGCCCCCTGGGCCCCAGGTGCTGGCCCCGCCGCGCTCACAGCCCCACCGCCCGGGCTGCGCCGACCCAGCCCCCACTCCCAGGGGCGCCCAACCCCCAGGGCCGGCGCTCCAGCTGCCCTCCCGCTAGCCGCCAGCCCGCCCGACGCACCCAGGCTGCCCCTCGGACCCATTCTGTCCTTTCCCCGACCGCCCGCCCTCCGCGCCCCCCGCGCCCCCGCAGGAAGCGGCCTTTGGCCCAGGCTCTTCAAGGCTAGCCGGCCATGGAAGAGCAGCCGCACAGGGCTCAATACAAAAGCCAACACTGTAATGAGATCAGGGCCAGCAATGCAGACAGACCACTAGAACGGGGACTGCAGGCCGTGCACAGGAACAAGCGAGCAGAACGACAAACTACACATTCTGGAACGTTCCAAATGTCCTGAGTAGAGAGAATTGTGTTTATTTAACCACGTAAAATGCATATATAGGAAACTTCTCTATTTGGGAGCTGGTGGCCTGCACTCAGCATCGCACAGATAAAAATATACGACTTTCAACACAGATCTAAATACCTTCACATTTTAAAAATCAGAATTCTCTACACAAGTTTTAAGCCGACAGAATTCAAGTTCTGAATTTTCATATATAGCTTTAACTTGTATTAAACACATGTTTATTTACAGGGCGAATAGAGAATAAGGGGCTATTAAGGCCATTTTCTCATTGTGAAACACTGCAAAATATGTACATAAGTACAACCTAATATAGGCAAAGGTTCTAAAAGTCATTTTCTTGGTTTAACGTAATCGAGTAAAGACGGCCTGTCGTTAGCACCAAGCCACACCACCAGGACGTACACATCTGCTTCCACATCAAGCTGCCACAGGGCTGCTGCCGAGGCGGGCCCTGTGCTGACACGAGTGTACGCGCCGTGCCCAGGCCGGCCTGAAGGGCACCTCGCCGGCCTCTTGAGTCCATCTCCAAATGCATCACAAGGTCCAGAGCCAACAGCCATTTCCAAAAAGAGTTGCACCACAGGGCCAGTCATGCCACGGGTGCACACCGAGGGGCAAAGGGCAGCACTCTGGGAGCCCAGCGCCTCACCTCCGATGCCTGCTGTGCCCAGGGTGATCCCGCTCATAGCGATGGCTCGTGCGCTCGTACGACCGAGAACGCTCCCTTCGCTGATCTCTATAGTAATGACTTTTTTTCTTATATTTCCCGGAACTATCTGCCCGCTCCCGTGAGCGGCTTCGAGACCGAGAGGAGCTCCGACTCCGGGACTTGTGTGGCTTCTGGGTGGGGTACTTGCAGTCCTTAGACTTCCGGTAGCTCCTCACCTTGGAGCTTTTGTAGGGAACACCTCTGTGCACCTGTCTAGGAGGGGAGTCACTCCTGCTCCGTGAACGGCTCTGCGACTTGGACCCGCCAGACGTGGAGCCGCTGTCACTTTTTCTGTGAGGAAGGACAGCACCATCAAACAGGTGACCACTCACCCCACCACCTGAGGGTCAGGAGTGACTTTCCTGTGAGGGGCAGCCACACCACCAATAGCCACCCTGGGGAAAATATCCCTTGCCAGGTGCAGCACCCCCCTGGCCCCCCATGAGCCCTGAGCAGCACACACCTCCTCTTAGGAGAAGCAGATCGTGATGGGGACCTTGAGTAGCTCTGCTCACGACTCCCACTCCTACTTCGACTCCCTCGCCCCTTTGGCAAGCTGAGAACAAATGGTGGGAGCAGTTACAGGCTTCAAGTCTCTCCAGCCAACCCCAAAGGCCAGCTGGGGCGCTTGGGTACTCACCCATTCACCGGGCTGTCAGCCTTAACTTTCTTCACGCCCTCCATTTTCCTCTTGGCGTTCTTCACAGAGAGCGGGGAAGGCTTGTTTCCTTTACCTTCTTTAGGGGATTCTGCTAGAATCAAATACAAGAAATTAAAACCTCACCACCAAGAAAACTGTTCTGAGAAAAAACACATTAGCAGAGCAAGGCAATACCACTTCTATGGGATTTACGGAGACTCCCTGTTCCCGGCCTGGGACTCAGAACCTAAACATGCACCCGAAAGACACAGAAAAGCCACCTGTCTCACTTGCCTTCCTTGAGGGACTGGGGATGTGCATCATGCTTAGTTCTAACATGACCCAAAAAACACAATCTACTACCCTAGATTTATAAAATTTTCATCAGAAGACAAGCTAATTAGGTGAGCTGGGTTAAAAAAAAAAAAAAAAAAAAAGGCATTTTGAAAAGCTTGTCCACGTCCCTCACTAATGAAAATATAAAAACAATGGGTGCCTAGCTGGCTCAGTTGGTGGAGTATGCAATTCTTGATCTCAGGGTTTTAAGTTTGAGCTCCACACTGGGTGTAGAGACTACTTAAAATATTGGGGCACCTGGGTGGTTCAGTCGGTTAAGTGTCTGCCTTCAGCTAGGGTCATGATCTCGGGGATCCTGGTATCAAGCCCCATGTTGGGCTCCCTGCTTAGCGGGGAATCTGCTTCTCCCTCTCCCTCCGCCTCTCCTCCCCACCCCACTCGTGCACACTCGCGCGCGTGCTCTCTCTCGAATAAATAAAATCTTAGGGAAAGAAAACAAAAAAACGATGAAAACTCCTTTAGGAGTGACCTTCTCACTTCAAAAATCAACCAATGTCCGCTGGGGACCCTGGTGCCTGCAGAGAGCTCAGGCCAGCAGCAGACACAGTTCCAAGAGAAATCTGGAGAAAAGGAGGGCCACACACCCTCACACTCACCCAGCTTGGGGGCAGGTGAGAACCCTGAAGTGCTGTCCAGAACCTGGGTGCCAGCAGGCAGCAGGCCCTTAGCTTGTGCCTTGGCCTCTTCAATGGCGTGCCTTCTCTTCTCGACTTCATTTTCAAGGTGTGTAAGATCAACCTATGGGAGTCAGAATCCAAAGAAATTCAAGACCAGATGTTTCTGGTTAAACACAAATGCATATATTACATGAAAAAACATAGAACCTTTTTCCGAGTATAAAGCTGCAGGATTTTTAAGCAGATTTCCTGAATTTCGTCTTCAGTTGCTCCAAACAAAAGAAACCAATGGGGACGATTGGGCAAAGGGATCTGTAAACACAAATGCCATCACTGTTAATACTTTTTTTGGCCAACAAGATTCTTAGGGCAATAAAAAACAAGCCTTGCTGGTCACCAAGAGACAGGCTTTTCATTGGCATCGATGAGCATAATCTGAAGAACACTACGCGGAAGTTTACTGGAGGCTGGAGAAAGAATCAGACCAGGATCCCCTGTGGTGGCGCAACACTGACCTCCAGTGTCCGGGCAGCAAGATAAATGCAGGCACAGGCGATGCTCTCGGGCTGGAACCTCACGAAGACATCTGTGCGAAGGCTGTCATTCATGTAATTCCTGAAAACCAAATGCAGGAAAGACTGCAACGCTCCGGGCATCCCCAGGATACCCGTGTGCATCATCTAGATACGATCACTACTCTACGCAGTCTACTCCTAGGCTTAGAGCTACACAGTCCTGTGAGGCTCAGGATTCCTGGAGAGACATTCTAGCTGCTTTTTGTGAGTACAGGAAAACAGGGAAATTACTGGAAAAAAAATCTAAAAAGCTGGCTGAATGTCAGACAACACATGTTGCTATGAAAGAGAACCGACTTTAACTTTACTTTTCCCTCAACTTCTGGCTGTTCTCGTGCAAAGCACAATGCCTCAGAGAGAAAATGTCTACTGCAGTGGTTGAAATGTACTTGATGAAAGAAATCTAAATGCTCAAAATCCATAGTGCAGAGAAACATGCAAACTCAAATGAATGGGCTGAGCAGGCAGCCTGCGAGGGCTCTTCTGAGACAAGCCGTCCTCTTGCATCCCTTTTCCTCGAAGAGGTGCTCAGGGCCTGGCCCTTCTCCTTCCATGAGGGAGTCCACTTGGAAAGGGAAAACACCCCTGGGCGCATGGGAACATCATGCAGAGGAAGGCTCAATGCCCAAAGGGAAGTCCTCTTCTCAGGCATAGCAAAGAACCGTTTCCAAATTGTCCCATCTCAATAACGAGTCTTAAAATGAACATTCATAAAATCAGACAAAAGCAACAAAACACTACAAGTTTCATCATAATCAATACATTTAAAAAGCATTATTGTACTTCAAAAAATATAAAAATACAAAACATTTGCATTTTTTAAAAGTTTAAGGGTTTTAAAATTGGCTACATTTTCAACATTTTCCTTGAGATATTATTTGTCTAGGATTTAATAGACCAAAATCAGGATCTCATATTCACATATCTCATCAATATTGCAAAAACAGATTCCATGAGAAAACAGTCAAATAAATGATACATTTGCTGCTCCTAACATACCCCACTATGGCAACCCCTGAGAGTCAGGCCACACCCACAGGGTAGCCACATCCTGCTGTGTGATTTCACTGATACACCCCCGCCCCAACCCTCTTAACTTTGCCTGAAACCCTGGAGAAGGTGACAACACAAACCCACTCAGACTTCTCAGTGATCTATTCAACATAGGCCAACTAGTGGCACCTGGCTCTGGAAGCTCTTGCTCCAGGCCTCAAGAGATAATCAAGGAAAAGACCTACATGATGGCCCCAAGGCCATGGGTCTCAGAGCATTGCAAGCGAACAGTTCAAACATGTCATAAACATAAACATCAGTAACTTTTTTGGTTCTAATAAATTTTCAGTACTCAAATAGTGATGCCATTTATCTATTAACTTTTAAATCCCAAAAGCAAAACAAATGAAGTCCTTGAAATGTGTATTTAAACGTATTGCTTATCTAAGTTACAATATAAAAAGTGTCCATGAAATAATTTAAAGATGCACACCTTTTACTAGAACGTGTCAACACTTAGCTGCTGAAGAGCAACTTTAGGACTTCCGGGAAGACTGGCCCAAGCCCGTACTGAAGTGTGAGTCCCCGTCAGCCAATTCGTACAGCTTTCCACAGAAATGTTTTTAGGACACAGGTACTGCATCTTTATTGCACACGTACAGCAGTTTTAAAGGGACAAGATTCAAGTCAAGACAGTGAACTCTCATCAATACAATTACCAAGCACGACAGGGTTAACAAGCAGCGCCACCGTCAGAGAACCACAGCAGCAGTTGGCCAGCACTATACTACCGTGCGCATACCACCATCTAGAGCCGGCCTTCGGTGGAGAGCCTGCGCTGGATTGGCTGAGGACGGCCGCTGTCCCTGCACCAAAGCGCTTGGACAGTAGAGGAGAAGTCTTAGTCACTTACCCTCAGAGGCTACCCTTCGATTGAAAGAGTACAGAAAAGAAAAGTCAAAATAGGTTCTCTATTAGATAGGGCATAGCACCAGACAATTCAGGCAGCAAAAATACGACCCTTACAGACTTAACTCCGTGGAAAAAAATTCACAAAGCACCCAGCACTATTACTTCAGGCTTCATTTCTAACATATGCATTGTTAAAATCAGTCCCAAAGAAAATTTATCCGAACCCTCCTTCTCCCACAGGATCCTCTCTAGTAAGAGGCAGTTAGGAGCAACTTCCAAGGAGACATAAAACCACTACATCGACGCTGGCACCTGGGGGAAAGATCCCGATGTGCCAAGTCACCAGCCCTCAAAGGGAAGCCCAGTGAATGCTCTCCTGGAAGGCCGGGGGAGCGTGTGGGCCACCTTACCGTTACACTAGTGCCTGATATTTTGGGAGGCTGGTTAGAATCTACACAGCAGGAACACTGGGCACTGAGACAACTCCAGCCCACAACCAAGTCATGGGACTGACTACCCACTGCCCAAGTGCCTCAAATCAACATATGCCTGCACTGCCCTTGCTGGTCTCATAAAACAAGGAAGGTCAACTCACCATGAGGTCTGGACCAGGTGCTGGTTACGCTCACACTCTAACACCTGAAGGTACATAACGATTATCTGGAAGATACAGGTCAGCCAGTTATTACCAAGAACCCCAAGAACCCAAAATTCAGATCTTGAGAGCATCCATGCAGTAAATATGAGCCTCATGCTAGATCCCAGGGGTGGCTCCTGGTCATATGCCCGGTGCACAGCTCAGCTGGAGGGGAGCTTTTGCTGAGAGGACCCGCTACCTGCTTTCGAACCCAGGCTGCACCCACAGCAAAGGCAGCTGCATTTTTCATGGCCATCACAAGGCTGATTCTCATTCTCATCTTCGACATAGTTTCCACCAGTGAGATAAGCTTGTCCTAACCATCTCTGTACCCTAGTCACCACTTTACACAAAACATGGTGTGAAAATACTTTCAGCAAATGAAGAAAAAGTCTAAAGTCTATGGTAACTTATCAAAAATTTGAATTAATGCCAGAAAGTCAAACAAGCAAGAGAGAAAAGATATGAAGAAACCCACCAATAAAAAGGGAATAAAGGAAAGGTGCAGATTGCAATCTTTTTTTTTTTTTTTTTTAAGTTTATGTGTCACATAAAAGGTTCCCGTGGTACTGTATGGCAGCCATGCTCAACTGTCATGCTCTGCAAAGCTGCTTTAGTTCATTTCCAAATAAAGGGTTCAGAATCCTTCCAATTCCCCACTAGAGAAAATAAAGCTATCACTAAAACAACTTTACAAAATAAGCTGTTGAGGAAAAAAAACATAAACTAACAGATTCCATTTTTACAAATTCACTATTTTTTTTTGAAAGCCCAAACTTAAAAAATAACCGTTCCAAAACTCCTGAAAACATAAAATTAACAGGTAGTATAAAGACAACTAACAAATAAATTACTTTCAGACTTTAGATATAAACTGGAAAAACAAGTCAGGAACACATTTACTCTTCTTCAGAGTTTTCAATCTTGGTGAGAACAGAGCAGTCGGGTGGGCTCCTGTGGCAGCTGGGCCACATACCCACCTTGTGAGGGTGCTTCACGTGGACACAGAAACCCAGCTCTTTGAGAACTCGTCTTTCTGCCTTTATAATCTGATTCTTTAAGTTAACATAATCTTGATCCAACAGCAGAGGCACAGGTTTCCTACACAGACAAAGCACACGTCCACATAAGGGTCAAATAAAACAACGTCTTTCAAATCCCAATTACCTCCAAATGGTGAAAATCCACTGTAAACACTGCAATATAGATGTAGCCTTTAACAAAACCAGAGAATCTTCCTCAAACCCCAGTGCTACCCTGCTTATCCCTTCTCAACAATATTCTCTTTTCCTTCCAAACAGTTCTCTGATGTACAATGAACACACGGCGGAAGGTTTCAAAATCTCATCACACAAGTACTAACCGCACATTACCCGGTTCAAGACAAAAGTGCATGCGTTATGGGTGAATGGAAAACCAAAGAACCAATGGCAGTAGAACATTTAAACAGCCTGAGGCTCTATTTTCCAAAGGACCGTCCACCTGAGGAGCATAAAGTCTGGGTTGTCCAGGCAGTGGTTCTCAACCAGGGACAATTTTGCTATCCCAGGGCCAGCTCTGGGGACGGTTTTGGCTGTCACAACTGAGAGATGAACCGTTAGCATCTAGTTTGTAGAGGCCAGGGATACTGCTCAATATCCTACAATGCACAAGACAGTCCTCACAACAAAGAATCATCCAGCCCAAAATGTCAACAGTGCGAAGACTGCGAACCCAGCTCTAGGACATTCAGCGACAGGCATGGGCCAACAGAGAGACCAATGTGGACAAAACCATAGCCACAGTTCCCTGCCCTTTTTACTGTGGTTCCTTCACTCATTAAACAGCATCTGTTGGGTACCTCCTGGGCAGCAGGCCCTCTCCTGGACACGGCGAAACACCTCACACCCTGAGTTTTGTTTCAGAAACGTCTGTGGAACTTAACCATAAAAACAAGGAGACTCACTTTTTCTCTCTCAGATGCCGAAGGCGATGAAACACATTGATGACATCCCGGATCCGTCTTGGAGCCTCCTCTATTTTGGAGGCCAGGTGAACACAAGCCATTGACACATGCTGAAATGCAAGCATTGCAACACACGCATGTGTTCCTTCCACTCATCACGGTCTCCATCGGCTCAAGAGGAGCAATGAAGAGCGAGGAGCAAAGAGCAGGGGCACCAAGGAAAAAGCCGCTGTGGGGAAACCACTCTCCGTCCAGGGGGCTAGGATCCCAACCCCTCAAGTACAGCACTCCAAGCCCCAAAACAACAAACCCGGGTTTCCCCTCCACGTATTTCTGCGGGAGGGAAATACGCCAAAACCCTTACCTCCATGGAATGCTTCACAAAAGACTTGGTGTAGAAAAACCGCTGGAACAGCACCTGCCCGGTAGCCATAGCCACCTGGAGAAGAGAAACGTTCGCATCACTTCCAAAGGCACAATTTGCAGTTAAGTCTCTTGCTTCGCGCAACTGACACAGACCCAGACACTAAAACGTTCTGCAAGCCCACAAAGGCTCTTCGCGTCCCGCCGCCTCGTCCCCCTCATCGCCCCGGAAGGACAGCAGCGGTGAAACGCGGGGCCGGGGTCGGCGCTGGACCCGGCCCCGCCGCCAACAAAGGGCCCGGCCGCGTCCCCCGGCGCCGGCGCGGCGGTTACCTCGGCCCGAGGCTCGCGGCCGCGCCCTCACCTGCGGCAGGCGGAGCAGGATGCCGGCCGCCTGGATGAGCTCGCAGCCCACCACGCGGAGGTCGGTCTCCGTATCGGTGTCGAGGCCACTCGACATGGACGGCGTGAAGCGCAGCTTGTCGTCAGGCAGGAGGCAGTTCTCCAAAGTGATGAGCACCCCGGAGTACAGCCGGTCCCCGATCAACATCCCCTGCGACCCGGGGGTTGCGCTCCCCGAGCCCGGGGCACAGGCCGCTGCGGCGGGAGCCGCCGGCCCCGGAGCGCCGGCAGCTACCGTCGCCGCCGCCGCCGCCATTTTGTGCCGCCGACTCCCTTTCGGGCTCCTTCCCGGCAGGGCGGCTCCTCGCGACGCACTACGTCCGCGACCGCCCCGCCCCTCCACGTGTCATTGGTTCGGTCTGCGGGCGACTCGGCGCCGCCTTGCCGCGATTGGCTGGGCGACCTACCCGTCAGCGTTGCGGCCGTCGTCGACGCCGTAGCCCAGCGCGGGCGGGGGCGGGCTCGTTACCCAGAGAGCCCCGCGGCGCCCGGGTGAGCCAGAGGTCCACAGCCCGACCCGGAAGCACTACCTCGGGGGCCGGCCCCGGGCGCCCCTAAACTCCGACTTCGCCGGGGCGGCCGTACTTTCAGCAGAGAGACCCGGCAGCTCGTGGAGCTCCCACCCCGCAACCTCGGCCTGCCCTGAGGGGGTCCGCGAGGGCGCGTGGTCGCAGGCCTCCCGGGGGGCCCGCGAGCGCGAAAGGATTGGCGCGCGCCGGTGAGTTGTCCCCAGCCCACGCCCGCAGCAACGGGATGCGGATTGCCTGCGTCCGTACGGGGCGGCTGGCGCGGTCATTCCTCTCCGGTCCTCACTGAGCCCGGGCTTCGAGGGGCAGATATTAACACGGGGTTCCTGAAGTTCTTGCCTCCAGAACGGAGTCCGCAGGGGAGAGGAGTAACTGAATGCGAGGTTTCTGCAAAGCCTGGGGAACAGCAGGAGTTGCTCCCGGGATGGAGGGGAAGGGAGCTTGGACTTCGTCCTGCAGTGGGAACCTTCGGAGGAACCCCTCTGGATTCCTCAGCAGTCCCACCAGGCGGCCTCAGGGGTGTGCTCACGGAACCTGACAGCAGTGCTGCCTCTCGCATCTGTACCAGAGTCCGAGCTGCGGTGTTCGTTCTCTGTTGCTGTACGGTTAACCCAGACTTTCAGCACGACTAGTGCAAGAACCCACGTGAGGGTGGTGGGAAAGCCTGGGTGGGGTATGCTGGGGAGGAGATTACAGGGTAGAAGCCTGGGTGGGACAGGTCCAGACACTTGGAGATACTAACGACTGCACCCAACTCAATTGCCCAAACCGAGAGGCCACCACTGGCTTTCACTCCTGGTGAAACTTATCCTGCAGCTCGTATAGTGCCAACCAAGACCCAGCCTCTCTTCATCTCCCTTACCCCCAGGCTCTCAGCTCCAGAATGTCCCCGCTCTGTGGACTGAGCAGCATTGTTCGGGAAAGGTGGAACTTTCTCAAGGAAACAGCTTATTTCTCATTGGCCCTGCCTGGGTTGTTCTACCATCTGCTAAGCAGTGGCCAGGAAAGAGGGAAAAGCTGATGGCTCTAGCCAGTCAGAGCCAGGCCATGCAGCCAGGCTTACCTGAAGGAAAACTTGGGTCCTGCTGCTGGAGGGGGAGTGGGTGCTGGGAGCAGCCCTCGGTTGTTTAGCATATCGTTGTGTTCCCTCATTGAGATGGACAAAGGAAAGGCAGCTCCTCTATAGGAGCTTATTGTACAGAGCTCAGTTCCACGCACCAAAGGAGTCTTTATGTGCTCCACCTTTGTGTGTATGCCAAACCCACTTACCGATGAGTGGTGTGCTCTGAGCACTTTGTGTGCATAGCCAGGCACTAAACTAGGTACAGCCAGGGACACTGAACAAGACTAAACAAGCCCCACACCTCCAAATGGTCTGGTGGTCATCGGACAGAGTGACAAGAGCCAGGAGGAGGGACCTGTTGGGCCAGTACAGTAACTGGAGCCAGAAGAGATGCTGGGCTGTAGTGAGGATGAAGAAAAGTGGACAGATCCAAGAGATCACCAAGTGGTAGGTGGCCAGGATTTGACTGGCTCTCCATGGGTCCGGGAGTGGGTCTTGAGTCTACAATAGGAACCCAGAATGACTTCCAGGGGACTGCTAGCAAAGGATGGAGGACCCAGCATGGGAGCATTAGGAGTGGGAGGGGGGAAGGTGGGCACTGCCAGATAAATGCAGACAACTGCTACTGTGGGCCTCGAGAACTTAGCTGAGGGCAGAGGGTGTGTGTGGAAGGGTGAAGTCAGGGCCGAGCAGAGGGAGACAGTGCAGAGAAGAGGGGAGGAAGTCCATGGTCCTTGGAAGGCAAGGACTGACTCTATCTGTTGGATTGTGGTTCAGGATGGCTTTGGTAAAAGTTACCTGGGCATGATGGGCCGACTACAGACCCAGTGGCAGGAAGCAAGAGGTAGAGACCAGAGCTGGCCAAGAGGGGAACAGACACAAGCTGGAGGGAGCTCAAAGTACATGCGAGAGAAGCCGAGGGTAGAAGCAGCTCACCAATAGGGTAATGGAAGGGACCTGGACCTGAAGAGGGGGCTGGATGCCCCTGCAAGGCAGCAGGCAGAGATGGATGGACATAAGGGAGGTGCAGAGTTAGAGCTGCTGTAAGTGAGCATGTTGGGAAATTGTTCTTGGACTTGACTCTACACTTAATGAAGTAGAATATCTGGAGAAGGGATCCAAAACCTTTATGTTCAGGTCTCCCCACAGGTGATGTGATGGTCACCTGTGAGCACTCAGGTGAGAATGGAACCAGGAGAGCCACCCAGCTTGCTGCTCTTACTGGCCTGGGGAGTGAGGTAGAAAGCAGAGAAACTGGAAGTGGGGCACTCAGTGGCCAAAGAGCTGAGCAATGGAGTCTCTGCTGGAAGGTAAAGACCAGGGGAGGGCTAGAAGGATGGAAGACTAAGTCAAGCATAGGCAGGGCCAGAGTGGGGCTGGGGGGCTTTGGGTTCTGGACAGGCTACCAGCACAGCCCTGAGCGGGGAGCCAAGGTCAGAGTTCACAGAGATCAGGCTCAAACTCCCCCAGCTGTAGAAGATCATGCTCAGCTGACCCCTCACCCTTGCAGTCTCCCCCCACCTCCGACAGGGCACCCAAGGCATGTGTGCTTATGCCAGAAACACAACTCAGAACGCTGAACGCCACACGAGCTTTATTTGTACAGTCCGTAAGATTTCTAGATCTGTCCCAGTGAGGGAAAGAGGAGCCTCTTAAACCTGTTACTAAAATTGTTGAACACACAGTGTTGACAAGTAATTCTTAGCCCCTATTTTAACTACTGTGATTATTGGGGGGAAAAAAAACCTTTCCTAAGACACTCAGCTGCAAAGGGCAGGCAGTGTTGGAATCCCCCTCAGTGATCCTGCACCACTCTGGAAAATATGCCTTCGGGCTCTTTCCCATCCCCCAGGGCAGCAGCAAATCCTTCCTGTCGCCTCCTTTTGGCCAAAGCAGCCAAAGATTTAAAAGTCTTTGGTTCATAGATGGCTAGATCCGCAAGTACTTTCCTGTTGAGCTCCACCTGGCACTGGGAAGAAAATCAGAGCCCGTGTCAGAATCAGAAATATGTTTCAGTGAAAAGCGGCAAGACTGAATGCAGCCGTGAACCCTATGGTTTGAGTTGGCGGGAAGCATCTCCTCTACTGAGCACACTCTGCATGGCTCCAGGGCAGTCTCTGCCCTCAGTCTCATGCCCTCACCTTTGGGGAGGTGGAAAGTGTGTGGCGAATGTATCCAGGCAGGATGCTGGAGGATAAATGTGCACAAGGGGAAGGCATCCCTGCAAGAGGTGATGTCACATGAGCAAGGATGTTGGCATCCGGTCCTGGTGCCAGCCATGGAACT
Organism: Neomonachus schauinslandi; assembly: GCF_002201575.2. Classification (NCBI taxonomy): domain Eukaryota; kingdom Metazoa; phylum Chordata; class Mammalia; order Carnivora; family Phocidae; genus Neomonachus; species Neomonachus schauinslandi. The sequence goes on from NC_058406.1 coordinate 451,483, forward strand.
AACAACCTTGTTAGGGTCAACAATCGATCATCAATCACCCAGACAGAACTATGACTGCTGGCCTGGGGTAACCCTTTAAGTCAGCTTCGAACAGAAAATCACAATTCCCCTTCTACAAACAATGAAATGAGACACAGAAAAGTATGAGATGCAGGCAGAGTAAGGAACAAAAGCAGGTGTTCTCAATTCCCACAAGGGAGCGAAACCAGATCATCTATCAAGTAAAACTGCATGTGACTTCCAAAAACTGACGAACTTGAAAAGCAAAAAAAGGTAGGATGATCCCTGCGTGTTAACCACAACTATATAGGGGTAGTTCCCGCTCTACTACCTGGGCCTTGTGTGTCTTGGCCAAGGTTCGCTCTTCTGAGCCTCAGGCTCATCAGTAAAATGGCAATGTCATGCATGAGGATACTTGCAAAGTACCAAAGACAGAATCTGGTATAAGCTAGAAGCACAACACCCACTCCCCTTTTTAAGAAAAAATTTGAGGAGTGCCTGGGTGGCTCAGTCGTTAAGCGTCTGCCTTCGGCTCAGGTCATGATCCCAGGGTTCTGGGATCGAGCCCCACATAGGGCTCCCTGCTCGGCGGGGGGCCTGCTTCTCCCTCTCCCACTCCCCCTGCTTGTGTTCCCTCTCTCGCTGTGTCTCTCTCTGTCAAATAAATAAATAAAATCTTTAAAAAAAAAAAAAAAAGAAAGAAAAAATTTGAATGCACACAAAAGCAGAGGGATTAGCATAAACACTAGATTCAACAATTAACCAAGATTTTGTGACACATGCTTAATCTCTCCTGTCCAAGACAGTCCCCGTGCTCTTTACGAGTTTCAACTTCATCTGCTACCTCATCAGAAATCTTTCAGTGCAAAACTTTGAAATTACACTTTAAAGTTAAAGGCAAGTTTTTTGCCCCTTTTCTCTTGATGGGGAAACACAAGGGCTCATGTCCTGATATGGAAGCTTCTGAATAGATTTGGTGGATTATAGGGCTCAGTCCTGGTATCAGTTGCCCTATTTCCAAGGCAAAGCAATTGTGATGGGTCCCTGAACCTGCCAGAACTCCACCTTGAGAACTTGTCAGGGAGCCAACACTCCACTGCCCATTGTACTGGACGACGTCAGTTGGCTCACTTTCTATAGATTTCAACATCTCAACAGGACCACATCCTCGACCATACCTTAATTAAATTGACAATGAATGCTGGGTACTTTAGGCCGTGTTCCTGGGAGGCAGCTGTAATTCGATTAATCCAGAGCTGAAATAAGAAAACATCGAGATGCTTAAGAACTAGTTGTGCATTATGTCCACACCTACCAGCAAAGGTTCTGAGTCAACTAAAAGTCAAACTAAACTCTTTTTGCACAAGTAAATAGAAAAATCAGTGATTTCTCTTCAGGCACATTGGCCTGCAGTACAGTCAATTAGCAAAACTTGATGCTCTTCATTCAAATGCCAGCTTCCTTCTAAATAAGTAGTTAAGGGGTGCCTGGGTGGCTCAGTTGTTAAGCGCCTGCCTTCAGCTCAGGTCATGATCCCAGGGTCCTGGGATCGAGCCCCGCATCGGGCTCCCTGCTCCGCGGGAAACCTGCTTCTCCCTCTCCCACTCCCCCTGCTTGTGTTCCTGCTCTCGCGGTCTCTCTCTGTCAAATAAATAAATAAAATCTTTAAAAAATAAATAGGTAGTTAAGTCACATGCTGTAAAGCATTAATTCAATACATATTTTTAGGCACTGAGAATACAAAGGTAAGCAAAAGAGTCTGTGGCAGACACAGCTCAGTGCAGAAAGGATCCATGTGAATGAATTACAACAGCCACTGAGATCAGTGCTACCAGGTGGGGATGAAAAACTTGAGGGTGAAGCTTCACGGAGGTGGAGGTAAAATGGTCTTGAGGGAAGAGCAGGGCTGGAGGGGAGGGGAGGCATCAGAACCTTCCTGGCAGGGAGTAGCAGGGTAAGTTCCAGGCACAGCAAAAGGTCTGAAAACTGTAGGGAAATCAAGGCTAGTGGTTAGATCCAGAATGATCTGTCAGAATGATATGGAAGCTTCTGAATAGATTTGGTCTGTTAAACAAGGGGGTGGATTATAGGGCTCAGTTGGTAGAGCATGCAACTCTCCGTCTCAAGGTTGTGCGTTCAAACCCCACACTGAGTGTAGAGATTACTTAAAAAATAAAATCTTAAAAATAAGGGTTTGGATTCTTAAGCCATTCTTTACTCAATCTTAAGACAGTACTCAAGTGTATTTTCTTCCTTCAGTGGTTCTAAACTTTGAATATGCATGAGAATTATGTAGAGGTTTGTCATAACATTTCTAGCCGCCCCCTGCCCAGAGTTTCTGATTGAGTAGGTGTGGTGGGGCCTGAGAATCTGCACTGCTAGCAAGTTCTTAGGTGAGGCCGGAGCTGTACAGGGACTCCAGCCCCACCTCGAGATACTCTGCTCCCATTAGCAGCAAACGTGTGTGCTACCAGACACTGCTCACGGGTCTTCCCATAGCCATGTGGACTGACCTGATGCCTGCAGGGTCATAGGAAGCAGCACCACCTCCAGCATTCTGCGTAAATGAAACGCATAAAGAACAGAGCTGGGATGCAGAGGTCACTCCTGCACACGAGACCGTCGTGCACAGGGCTGGTTTGTCATGCTGTGACCCTGATCGACAGTTAATGAAGCATTTCTGACTTTAAAGGGTCAGAATTCTCCCCTCTGCCTTATTTGTTCAGCCAATATTTACAAAGTGTTACCGATGTAGGGCGGAGGTTACAGCCTTCAACAGAGCGGAGATCCCTCCTACAACTTACATTGGGGGCGGGGAGCAATAACCAACCAAACAAGTCAAGTACGTGGTATGTTGGTCGCTAAGTGCACGCGAAGGGAGATCCACTGCAGGACAGTGAGGCGTGACCCGAGAACGCAGAAGAAACCGCAAGCGCTAGGAGCGAGAGGAAGCAGGCTTGGCTTCTTCCAGGTGCAGATCGAAGCCAAGAGCGGCCATGCAGCCGGTGGGCGAGGGGGGTGGCCAGAGACAAGGTAACCGAGTCGGGCTGAGGTCGGCCCTCGTTAAGGGTGTGAAGGGACGCCACCACAGGGCTTCCAGCAGAAGAGAGGTGCGCAGCAGAGAGCAGAGCGGTGGAAGCAGGGGGACGGGCGAGGAGGCTTTCACACCGGCCCAGGAGGGATCCTGGACATCCCAGACTCCGTCTTGGAGCAGGCGGACTCTGCCGGGGGTTCGCATGTGACGTGCGAGAGAGAATCAAGAGACCGAGGGTGGTACTGAGAACGGAGAGGCCATCCCCCGAGTTGGGCAGAGAGGGTCAGGACCAAGCGGCACCCCCGGGGCCCAGGGGAAGGGGCGGGTGGGAGTGGCCGGCCGAGCCCAGCCTCCCCGGGTCCGCGCTTACTGTCCTCATGTTCCTCTTCTTCAGCCTTCGCGCTTTTGTGCATTTCACAAACGCTCTGGTCACAGCTCTCACCGCCAGCTTGTAGCACCGGTTCTTCCTTCCCCGGAAGTGCTGGGTCAAGAAACGGGAAGGGAGGGTTGTCAGCGCGGCCCGCAGGCTCCACGGCCCGCCTGCGCGCTCCGCGCCGGGAGGAGACGACTCACCCGCGCATGCTGCAGCACCTCCTGGACCCGCCAGTAGCGGTCAGTGAGGCGGCTCCGCAGCCAGAGCTGCGCGGTGAGGAAGACCATGGCGCCCGCCGGCCGGCTTCTCCGCTCCGCCGGGCACGCGCCGCGCACGCGCCGCGCCGCACCGCCTGCAGCGGAAGCGGTGGCGGCGCCCGAGCGCTTCCGGGTCAGCGGCCCGGCGGGGACTTCCGGGGTGGAGGGAGTCCTGTGGCGCGGTCCCTTGCGCGGCTGGTCCGAGGCGGTGGGGCTCGGGCGGGCTGCTGCGGAGCGCCGTTTCCGGCGGCTGGCTGCTCTTGCGGGGGTGGGGCTCGCAGTCAGGAGAGTGTAGCGGGTCGGGCGCGGTAGGTACGGTGGAGGAAGTAAACACTAGCGGTTCCGTTCGTCCGAGATGCCCAGGGTACGCCGGTCCGCAGAGGGCAGCCGGCGGGGAGGGCTGCCAGTGGGCACGGGTGTGATGGAGGTTCTGCAACAGGATACTGCTGAGGGCTGCCTAACGTTGTGAAGATGCTAAACACCATCGAATTGTACGCTTTAAAGTGGTCAAAACGTGTACTCGCTTCGGCAGCAGTTACACAAAATGGAAATGATCGAATGGTAAATTTTATGTGTTTTACCACCTTATCGCTATATTACCATGATAACGAAGTGGGGGGCAGAATGGGAGAGTGCACTTTCTTTGTAACTTTTTAAATTACAGAAAAGTTGCAAGACTACTTCATGGAACTCCCCAATGCACTTTACCCAATAGCACCAATTGTTTACATTTTTTTTAAAGATTTTATTTCTGTATTTGACAGAGCACAAGCTGGGGGAGCTGCAGGCAGAGGGAGAAGCAGGCTCCCCACCAAGCAGGGAGCCCGATGTGGGACTCCATCCCAGGACCCTGAGATCATGACCTGAGCTGAAGGCAGATGCTTAACCGACTGAGCCACCCAGGTGCCCTTTACATTTTTAAAATTATTCTTCCTGTAAATGTTTATAAACTCAATAGTAGGGTTTTGGGTGTTTTTGTTTTTGTTTTCTGGACTATCTGCAAGGAGGTTGCAGATATTTAAATACTTAACTATATATTTCCTAAGAACAAGGACATGCTCATGCAAACCATAGTTAAACTATCAAAATTGGGAAGCTTAACATTAATGCTGTTATCTGACCTAGAGTCTATATTCCAACTTTGTTAAATGTTCTTCCTTTTTTTTTTTTTTTTTTAATGGGCTCCACACAGGGGCCACACGCTCAGGTCACCTGGGTGGCACAGTCAGTTAAGTGTCCAACTCTTTTTTTTTTTTTTAAGATTTTATTTATTTATTTGACAGAGAGATAGCGAAAGCAGGAACACAAGCAGGGGGAGCGGGAGAGGGAGAAGCAGGCTTCCCGCTGAGCAGGGAGCCCGATGTGGGACTCGATCCCAGGACCCTGGGATCATGACCCGAGCCGGAGGCAGACACTTAATGACTGAGCCACCCAGGCGCCCAAGTGTCCAACTCTTGGTTTGGGCTCAGGTCCTGAACTTGGTGTTGTGAGATCCAGCCTTCTGTGGGGCTCCGCACTCAGTGTGTAGTCCGCTTGAGGATTCTCTCTCCCTCTCCCTCTGCTCCTTGCTTATGGGCTCTCTCTCTCTCTAAAATAAATAAATAGGGGCGCCTGGGTGGCTCAGTCGGTTAAGCTCAGATCATGATCTTTGGGTCCTGAGATTGAGCCCGTGTTGGGCTCCCTGCTCAGCAGGGAGTCTGCTTATCCCTTTCCTTCTGCCCCTTCCCCCCCCCACCCCACTCATGCTCTCTCAATCTCACTCACCCTTTCCCAAATAAATAAAATCTAAAAGATAAATAAATAATAAAATATAAATAAAAGAATCACACACTCCACGGATTGAGCTAGCCAGGCACCCCTGTTGAATGTATTTTATTGCTCTTTTCCCTGTCCAGGATCATGCACTGCATTTAGTTCTGTCTAATTTTTAGTTTAATCCTCAACTTTTCTTTATCTTTCTTGACTCTGGATTTCTTGAAGAGTACAGGTTGTTTTGTAGGATGTCTGAATTTGAGTTTGTCTGATGTTTCCTCATTATTGGAATCAGTTATACATTTTCGGCAGAATACCACAGAAATTATATTGTGTCTTTGTCAGTGCATGCTATCACGATGGCAGCTTATTCCAACATGGGTGCTGTCAGCTTTGACCACTTGGTTAAGGTTTTCTTTACCAGGTTTCTCCACCGTTTTTATGCTTGTAAGTAATAAGTAGCTTGTAAAGAAATACCTTGTAACTCATTACAGGGGTTCCTGTAAGTAGACCCTGAGATAGAGGTAGGAGTACAGAGGTGTTTTGTTCAGAGGGAGGAAGCAGTGATGTCCGGGTGGTTCAGTAGGTTTAGCCTCTGCCTTTGACTCTGGTTATGATCTCAGGGTCCTGGGATCGAGCTCTGTGTCAGGCTCCCTGCAGGGAGCCTGCTTCTCCCTCTCCCTCTGCCATTCCCCCTGCTTGTGCTCCCTCTCTCTCTGTCAAATAAATAAATAAAATCTTAAAAAAAAAAAAAAAGGGAAGAAGTGGGATCAGACAGGGAGGGCCTCAGATAGGATGCAGATCAGACAACATGTCAGCTCACCCGGTACTTCTGAACAAAGATTGCTATTAGAGATGCCTTGTGTTGGGCAGAAATGGGAGACCCCAGTAGCTTTGCCGTGCTCAGCCTGTGTCTGGAGCCACCAGGAGAAGCATACCATCCGGTGAGAGATTCTGCAGTGGACTTGAACCTGAATGGCGAGTGCAGTCTGGAATAGGTACCTAAGCAGCACCCCTCCATGGCCACGCACTTTGAGACAACATAAATATCCTGTTTCTCATCAAATTTGCATTCATTCATTGTTGATTTTCTAACCCCATCATTCTTCCCATATTTATTGGCATTCTACTTAAAGAAGAGCTTTCTCTTTTGGAGGATACAATTTTAAATAGTGTTAGAGCATGCTCTGAGGGTGGTGTTGAGTGAAGAAGGAAGTGACTGAGGCAGGCAGATATCTGTGGGAATAGTGCAGCAGGCAGAGGACTCAGCAAGTGCAAAGGACTAGAAGCAGGAGGACACCTGGTATGGTCAAGAACAGCAGAAAGGCCAGTGTAGGGGCACCTGGGTGGCTCAGTTGTTAGGCGTCTGCCTTCGGCTCGGGTCATGATCTCAGGGTCCTGGGATCAAGCACCGCATCAGGCTCCCTGCTCTGCGGGAAGCCTGCTTCTCCCTCTCCCACTCCCCCTGCTTGTGTTCCCTCTCTCGCTGTCTCTCTCTGGCAAATACATAAACAAACTCTTTAAAAAAAAAAAAAAAAAAAAGAAAGGCCAGTGTGGTGGGAGTGAGGCAAATGAGAGTCCCATGGGCCCCTGAACCTCAGTAAGCAAGTCAGAGGCCAGAGATGGAAATTGGTGAGGATGTGTAGGCCCTTGGTCATGTAAGGACTTTGATGTTCTGGTTACCATGCTGCATTTAGGCTTCCTCACAGCATGGTGGCTTCAAGGAAGTCATTCCGTACATAGTGGCTGAAGGGCAAGGTGATATGGATGCCTTATCGTGCCTTCTTGGCTTACCCTGGAGAGCCACACAGCATCATTTCAGCAGCCCAAATAGTCACAAAAGTTCAGTCAATGTCAAGAGGCAGAAACATGGACTCTAGTTCCAGATGAGAGTGTTAACATTAAAAATTAAACTGCCAGGGGCGCCTGGGCTCAATCGGTTAAGTGTCTGCCTTCAGCTCAGGTCATGATCCCAGGGTCCTGGGATCGAGCCCCGTGTCGTTCTCCCTGCTCAGTGGGGAGCCTGCTTCTCCCTCTTCCTCTGCCTGCCGCTCCCCCTATGCTTGTGCTCTCTTTGTGTCAAATAAGTAAATAAAATCTTAAAAAAAAAAAAAAACCTGCTTGTTGTTTTACCAGCAAAAAATAGGTTTATTTGAAAAAAGAAGAGAATTGCAATCCAGGACAAGCAAGCTACTGCAATACTGGGAGAACAACTAAAGGAGGATCTTTTATAAAGGAAAACGGAATTGGGAGGGGCAGTTGCAAACAAAAAGTTCACTGGAGTAAACTGAGAGTTTGAAATACAGTGACTTCTCATTGGCTAAATTGTGGCTGTCTTTTTTATTAAAGATTTTTATTTATTTATTTATTTATTTATTTATTTATTTATTTATTTGAGAGAGAGAGAGACATCACAGACAGGGATTTGGGGTAGAGGGAAAGGTAGGCTCCCTGCAGGATTCAATCCCAGGACCCTGGCATCATGAACTGAGCCAAAGGCAGATGCTTAACCAGCTGAGCCACCCAGGCACCCCCCCTCCCCACCCTCCCGCAAGCTGTGGCTGTCTCTCATTGGCTAAGTTGTGACTGTGTCTCATTGGCTAAGTTGTAGCTGTCTCTCATTGGCTAAGTGTGGCTGTTATAGTCTCTCATTGGCTAAGTTGTGACAGTCTCTCATTGGCTAAGTTGT
>NC_058406.1:459597-516724 GCF_002201575.2 Neomonachus schauinslandi
CTCTCATTGGCTAAGTTGTGACAGTCTCTCATTGGCTAAGTTGTGACTGTCTCTCATTGGCTAAGTTGTGATAGTCTCTCAGTGGCTAAGTTGAGGCTGTCTCTCATTGGCTGGGCTCTGACAGTCTGGCTGTCTCTCATTGGCTAAATTGTGGCTGTCTCTCATTGGCTGAGCTGTTATCGTCTCTCATTGGCTAAATTGTGACAGTCTCTCATTGGCTAAGTTGTGGCTGTCTCTCATTGGCTAAGTGTGGCTGTTGTAGTCTCTCATTGGCTAAATTGTGACAGTCTCTCATTGGCTAAGTTGTGACTGTGTCTCATTGGCTAAGTTGTGACAGTCTCTCATTGGCTAAGTTGTGGCTGTCTCTTAGGCTGAACTGTTGCTGGGCAGATGAGGAAAGCCTTTTCTTCCTCCTGCTGGGGTAGTGAAGTAACATTCACCTGCAGGGTCCCTCTCTTCTTGTTGGGTCAGCAGTTGATGAGGAGTGGTAGGGCCTGAGAGCGCCCCCCCACCCCCGCCCCAAACCTCCCAACTACATTTTAGTGAGGCTGTTATTAATTTTCACAGGAGGACATGGAGATCACATTGTAGAAAGAGCATGTGAGCTGGGTGAGGTCCCTGGGGCATCTGAACAATACAATATCCCACATTTGGTTTTCGCTTTCATTAAATGAGGAGTCATTGGGGGCATTTTGAGCAGGAGAGTAGCATCATCCAACTTATTAAATAAGCTTATAGCTGCTGTTTTGGGAAGACTGCAGAGAGGCAAGGGCTCAAGCAGGGAGACCAGTTAGGGTGGAAGCTGGCTTGGCTGTGGCAACATTACATTCCAGGCAAAGCTGACAGTGGCTTGGACCATGGTAGACCCAGTGGAGGAGGTGAGAAGCAGCTGGGTGCTGGGTATGCTCTGTGCTGGCCAGCTGGTGTAGGGCCATCCGGCACCTTTGAAGACCATTCTCACTGAGGATCCCCAGGATGTCACTCCAGCCCTCACCTTTCCCCCTGTCTCATCCCCTGTGTGTCTGCTCTCCCCATGGAATAAAAGGTCTAACACCCACCCCCCAACTCAGGTCTGGGTCTCACTAGGAGTCACTGTTATCCCCCCTCTCTGGCCTCCCATGTCCAACCGTCAGCAAGTCCGAAGGACTCTGCCCTCAGAGTCAGCCCGATTCTGCCTGCTTACCCCAACCCCTGCTGCTAAGGTGCCACCATCTCCCTGGTTTCCCTGGACCTCCCTTCCCCAGGTGCCATCCGCTGTGTATTTGGCAGATTCCTGAGCAGATCAGACCATGTCACAGTCACACAAAGGCTTCCTCAAGGCTTCCTGTTACCCTGGATGTAAATCCAAGCATTTCCATGGCCCGTGGGCTGAGGAGCTAATTTGGCACAACTCGCACTTTCAAAAAATGAAATTTGTCCCATAAAGCCGTTCTCTGAGAAAAACTACAGTTTTAAATTGAATAATGGTGATGATTTTCTATGAGGATCCAGAGGTGGGTCATCAGAAACAACTGTTCCTCTGTTTCAGTTGTGCCACAGGAGTTTTAATTTATGGAGCTGGCTGAGTGGTGACAGGGATAGGCTGACATCATTGAAAGGACATGTCTTACCACCTGCATTTCCTGAGAGGAGAGGACATGCCATGCCTTACAGAGCCCCAGAGAGAGGCACCAGTGTTCTCTGGAGGCAGAAGCAGGAAGGAGTGGAAAGCTCGGGCCAGAGCCTTTATTGGGGTTCCCACAGGAAAGACAAGGCAGGGCAAGGGAAACAGTTTAGGACTGGCTCATCTGAGAATCCCAGTGGTCCTCGGTGCATAGGGCCTGTCCCTAGTTGTCTGGTACCTGACCCTAGATAGTTCAGGACAGGGGGAATATCAACTGGGTGTGTGAGAGATAAGACAGCAGTTCTGAGGGCGCCTGAGTGGCTCAGATGGTTAAGCGTCTGCCTTCGGCTCAGGTCATGATCCCAGGGTCCTGGGATTGAGTCCCACATCGGGCTCCCTGCTCTGTGGGGAGCCTGCTTCTCCCTCTCCTCCCCACTTGTGCTCTCTATCTCACTATCTCTGTCTCTCTCTCAAATAAATAAAATCTAAAAAAAAATTAAAAAAAAAAAAGACAGCAGTTCTGAGAGCGGGCCCTGGATCACAGGGGAGATGTAAACAACTGTGGCCTTTAGTTTGGCCCTGTGATAAATGGATGCCAACAGACAAATCCTGGATATAACAAAACACAGGAAGAACATCCCCATGTACAGCGAGAGCAGCTGAGGGTGACAACCCCACAGTGGACACAGGGGAGACTGTCAGGTTTTAGTCAAATCTATTGGCCACAACTTAGTCTCTCTGCTAAAGAGTGTGGAGAAGGCTAGAGCTGCAGGGGTGATGTGCCCCAAGGGGGCAGTGGGGCAGTCCCAGGTCCATTACTGGAGCTCAAGCCACTGCCCCCTTCTCTTCTGGGAACCTCTCAGCTGCCCTCCCCTCAGGCAGGCAGCCTCAGTCCAGAATAGAGGAGCCTGGCACACTCTGAAGGCTGTGGAAGCCCGAAGACTTCTGTCCAGCTCAGGGCCTCTGGGGCTATGTGCCCCTCCCACTCCTGCTCTCAGCAAAGGGTGGGCAGTACCTGGGGCAGACCCCCTCGGACGCCAGGTCCTGGACCGCTTCACCCCATTGTGTCCTCAGGGTGAGGCTAGCCCCTCGGCTCAGCAAAAGCTCTGCGGTGGGGCCATGGCCATGCTCCGTGGCAAGGTGTAGGGGGGTCTTGTGGAGCCATCCAGCAGCATTGACCTGCGCTCCCCTGTCTAGGAGGTGGCTGGCGACCTCTGCGTGGCCTCCCCGAGCAGCATGGTGTAGGGGTGTGAGGCCCAATGAGTCTCGAGCATCCACCTCTGCTCCCCAGGCTGCTAGCCATTGGACAGCAGGTAGATGTCCCCCAGCAGCAGCCCTGTGAAGTGCAGAGCGACTGTGCCTGTCCTTGAGGCTGGGGTCTGCCCCATGGTCAAGCAGCACCTCCATGTCCTAGGAGAGGAGGGAGGGAGAGGACAGAGGCTGGCCTCCCCCACCCAACAGCCTCTTTCTCAGTGCTGCTTCCCTGTTGGGTAAAAATGAGCCCGCACCTCTGCCACCCAGGGGGGCGTCTCCACTCCAAGACAACCACTTGTCCTAAACATCCTCAGATAAAATCCAAGACTAAGCAGCCTCGGCCTCCCTTCCCACGCCTAGGGGCTCGCTGTCTATTTGTTGCTGCCCGTCACCAGGATAAAGTCCAAATGCCCGGCCAGGCATCCTCACCGGCCTTCCAAGAGAGGTTACAAACGGGAGAAACGGTCAAGGGGCCCCTGGCAGCCGGGCCCTCCCAGCCATCCGCCCACCCTCCAGTTTCCCTCCACCCGTCCAAGGGGCCCACCTGCCCGCTCGCTCCCCGCGGCCAGGCTGGGACGTACCTCCCTGCGGCCCAGGCTCGCCGCTATGCCGAGCGCCGTGGTCCCCATGCTGTCGCGGGCGTCCACCCGCGCCCCGCGAGCTAGGAGGAGGCGTAGCGCCGCCGTGCGCCCGGCCGCGGCTGCCACCATCAGGGCGCCGTCCAGGCCCGCGCCATCCGCCGCCAGCAGCTCCAGCACCGGCAGCCGGCCGCCCGCGGCCGCCCAGTGTGCCGCCGTCCAGCCGCGCGCATCCGCCGCCGTGGGACCTGGTCCCGGCGCGCCCAACAGGCGCCCGGCCAGCAACGTGCGGCCCAGCGCCGCGGCCCAGTGCAGCGGCGTGAGGCCGGCCCCCGAGCGCGCCGCCGCTGGGGCCCCATGCTGCAGAAGGAGCTCGGCCACCCGCGAGTGTCCGTGCCAGGCGGCCTCGTGGAGTGGCGTGCGCCCCGCTCGGTCGGCAGCTCCCACCGCGGCCCCGCGCTGCAGCAGGAGACGCACCAGCGGCACGTGGCCGAGCAGCACGGCCAGGTGGAGGGGTGTCCTGCCCGTGTGGTCCCTGTGGGCAGCGAGGGTGGCATGGACTAGGGCAGGAGCGCCAGTAGAGGGGCCCTTGCTGCCCTGCCCAGAGAAAGGACCCCTGCCAACTCCGCCCTGGTGAAGACTCTTGGTCCAGCCCTGGGGCTCACCTCTCCTCCACACTGGCCCCTTGACGCAGTAGCTTTGTTGCCAGGCCCAGGTGACCCCTCCACACAGCTTGCAGCAGGAGCCCCCAGGCTTGCGGGGCACTGGGGCCCTCTGTCCTGGCTTCCAGGGCCTCCTCTGAGCCCAGCTCCACCCACCGAAGTTCCTGCTCAGGCCCTGCCTCTGTCATGTCTTGCTCCCCTGGCTGGGAGCTCTCGGAGTCCATCTGGGGAGAACAGGAATCCCTCATGGATACTGGAGGCCCCTGGCCATCCCCAGCCCATGTGTCCCCAGCCAATATGAGCTGCCCCCCCCCCCCCCATCTCCTCAGGGGACCCGACTACCACTGAGCCTTCTGGAGGGTTTAACTCCTAGTTACCCCAAGGGGGAGTCCACCCTGGGGCTCTGTCCTCCAGTTGGGGGTCCTCTCCACGTCGTTCCCGGGCAAGCCACAGCCTGGTAGCCCTCTCATGGAGGCCTTCTGAAAGTGTGGAGGTGGGGCTGTCTGCTTCCAGAGGGCTAGAAGGCTGGGACTGCAGCCATGGGGTAGGGAGAGCAGTGCAGACTCCTGGGCCAGGCACTGTTTACCCAGCAACTTAAAGGGACACCCTGTGGGCTGGCAACAGCCCCTGCCCCAGCACCTTTCCTCCCCTGCCAACAGCCAGGGCTCCTGGCTTGGCCTCCCTCCTGGGAGACAAAGGCCAGGCAGGCAGAAACAGGCCCACAGCCTTTGACGTGCCATGACTTGCCCCCGAGAGGCACACACGTGCCTTCCCCTGGGTCCCTCCCTCAGGCCCTGCTCCTCACCCCCACTCCTGTCCCTGCTGGGGCTGGAGCTTGGCTTCTCTCCTGATTCCAGGCTGGGGAGATGAACAGGGTAAGTGGGACCCCTCCCCCACAAGCAGATGCCACGCCAGGACAGGAGATTTACCATGGATGCCAGGCAACCTGGGTGACCCTATGGAGAGTAGGAAGCCCCTTGGGGTAGGTTGAGGCAACTCAGCAGAGGCTGTGAAAGGGGCAGAGCCTTGCCTGAACACTGGAAGGAGGGAGTCAGGCAAAGAGAGGAGAGCCAAGTCTAGAGGAAGGGAAGTGGTACTTCAGAAGGGGGCCTGAGGGCGCCTGGGTGGCTCAGTCGGTTAAGCGACTGCCTTCAGCTCAGGTCATGATCCTGGAGTCCCGGGATCGAGTCCCGCGTCGGGCTCCCTGCTCGGCGGGGAGTCTGCTTTGCCCTCTGACCCTCCCCCCCCTCATGTGCTCTCTCTCATTCTCTCCCTCTCAAATAAATAAATAAAATCTTTAAAAAAAAAAAAAAAAAGAAGGGGGCCTGAGTAAGGCCTCCAGGATTGGTCACCTGGATTCTGGGACCCTGACCCCGAGGGTACCTTACCATCCCCAGTCCCTGGGTAAGGCCACCTGTCCAGAACCCAGACAGGAGAAGGGGGTATAGCCATCCCCTGCAGCCTGCCCCTGTCCAGCTGCCTCTTGTCACTGTCCGCTGGGAGGCAACATGGCTTTGGGTGGTCATGCCTTTCCCAGCCCCCTCAGCCCCCCATCCCCGCACATACACTCGCAGGGATGAGGTGTCCTGAGGGCCCTACCCTGTCACACAACACACACACACCCGCTCTAGAGGGGCAGGTGAACCTTGACCTTTCCCCCACCTCCCTAGAGAGCAGCCTTTCCAGGTGCCAGATCCAGAGGGTGGGTCTCTGGCAAGGGGCTGAGTGGCCCCATCTCACCCCTAAGCCACATGGACTCTATCCATGAGCCTCAGTCACTCTGTTCAAATGTCACCTCCCCGGGGTGCCTGGGTGGCTCAGTCATTAAGCGTCTGCCTTCCGCTCAGGTCGTGATCCCAGGGTCCTGGGATCGAGCCCTGCATCGGGCTCCCTGCTCAGCAGAGAGCCTGCTTCTCCCTCTGCTGCTCACCCTGCTTGTGCGCTGTCTCTTTGTGTCAAATATAATTAATTAATTAAAATTAAATGAAGGTTTTTACTTATTTATTTGTCAGAGAGCGGGAGCACAAGCAGGGAGAGCGGCAGGCAGGGGGAGAAGCAGGGGGGAGGCTCCCTGCTCCCCACCCCCCACCCCACCCCCCCGCTGAGCAGGGAGCCCAACACGGGACTCGATTCCAGAATCCTGGGATCACCTGATCCAAAGGCAGACGCCCAACCGACTGAGCCACCCAGGCGTCCCAAGTATCTACTCTATTTTTAAATGCTTGCCTTCCTCTTCTAGAATGAAAGCTCCATGAGGACACACCACACAGGCTGACAGATTCAGCGGGTAAGGAAGCAACATGATCTGGGTGGATGAGCACAGTTTACGACCTAAGTAGCCAGCAAAAGCAAGAGAGCAAAGCTGTCCGTTCCCTGACTCCCTTGACAACGGCAGGGGTGAGGGTGGGGAGACAGAGGGGCTGTTGCTGCGACTTCCATGCTTCACTGCGCCCTGGGAGGCCCAAGGGAAACTCTCCTAGCTCCTGAGAGCCAGGGAAGCCTAGAAACCGCCTTCCTGGAGCAGAAGTCCGTGAGAGCCAGCTGCGTGGCCGTCCTCCCCCTTCTGCCACAGCCTGGAGCGTGGCAGCTCACTCAACGATGGAACCATGCAGGCCTGTCAGGGCACCCACACGGAGCAGAGGCCCACACTGGCCCCCTTTACCATTGAGTCCACAGAGCCCGGAGCAGTCCTGGCACGCTGAGGGAGCTCAGCGAGTGTTGACTGCATGAGCAAATGAATGCAAGAGGGACCTGAGCAGAGACTGGAGCTTAGGAGATTAGACCGGCACCCTCTCCACCTGAACTGTGCACCTGAACATTATCATTTGCACCTGGCCACCTGTCCAGGTGCAAATGATAGGTCCATATCATTTTCTGCCCTAAGTTCATTATCTGAATAAATCAGCAGCTACTATGAGACCTGGATACGTGTGTGCCGGTGAAAATTAAATCGTGTATGTGTGTCGGGCAACAGGGCTTGGCATGTGCTGCAGGGAGCCTCAGCTCACGTCCTCACAGGGGCCTGACTTAGGCTTGCATTCCTTAAACCCACTGTGCACGATCGCTGCCATCCCCCATTCGGATGTGTCTGAAGGGAATTTACGCGCTGGAAAATGTTAGAAGAAAAGGTGGGCGTGATAAAGCCAATGGTGGGAGAAGGTGTGAAAGGGAGACGTTCGTATCTGATGCCGCACAGCTTGTTCATTCAGCTCACAGGCAACCTACTCCAAGTGTCAGCTAGTTATGTAAGTGGTGTTTAAAGTGCCAAGTGCTTCTCTCTCTGTCAAATAAATAAAATCTTTAAAAAAAATAAATAAGATGCCAAGTGCTATGCAAGAAAAACCTAACATCTGATAGGAGTTAAGAGCATTTCAGTAATATTTGGGGAAATTAGTTGGGGTTTACGGAAGATCGGGGAATGCTTTCTCCCCGGTTGAAATAACAGAGTGCATGCTCCCACTGTTTTCAGGATGGATGAGACTCCAACACAAAGGATGCTTGTCATCGTAGCTGCTATTATTGAGCACCTACTGTGTGCTGAGTCCTGCAGTAAACACTTCACATGCATTGCTCACATGCCCTCTCAACAGCCCTACAGTCCAGGCACCCAGTGTTTTCCCTGTTTTACTGAGGCTCAGAAAGGCCGGGTTTGGGGATGAGAGCACCAGCAGGGACTAAGGCGGGGAAGTGTGGTGAGTGGCCACCTCAACACAGCAGCAACTGATGGGGCCGCTGTCAATGTCAAGACCTATGAAATGAAGTCGTTGTGTGGGGGAGCGGGAAGCGGGGCAGAGGGCGGGACCAGGAGGGAGGAGGGCCCCAGTGCCAGGACAGCTGTGCAAGCCCTGACCAGAACACACAGGAGCTGGATGGGGAGACTGACCAGGGCTGGAGCTGCAGTCGCCTGGCAGAGAGAGGCCCAGCCTGGCAACAGGGGAAACTGAGGCAGCGGTGTGGCCCTGGAGACCGAGGGTCAGAGCTGGACCTACTGGGGCCAGGGTGCTGTCCTCCGTCTGGGTCCACGATGGTTGCTGGGGTCTGGGTGGGAGTCTGACCTGGGGACCTAGGTCCTGCCGTCTGGCTACCTCTGGGAACCCACCAGGCCTGTTGCCCGGAGAACATGAGTGAACAGGAGAAGGAGACGGAGGAGGATGAGGGAGGGGGCGCTTCCGACACAGCACCCATGCTGCCAGGAAGACTTCCTGACTGCCAGGCCTCAGCCCTGATGTCCCCAGGGTGGGTAGGCCTGGCTGTCCAAGGCTTCGGGACCCTGTTGCTGCCCGGCCAGGCCCTGGCGGGGCTCCTGCTGCACCTGCTGTTGCCCGCCGCCGTGTTCCTGATGGTGCTGCTGCCGGCGGCGGCCATCGTGTACCTGGGATTCCTGTGCCACTCAAGGGTGAGGTAAACCCCGGGGGGGGGGGGGGGGGGGGGGGGGGCTCCTGCAGAAGCGCAGGGCCCTGGGGCTGTAGGTGAGTCTCACCCTTTCAACATGGCCCCCTTGTCCCCAGAGACATATGTGCCCCTCCCTGGAAAGCCCCTTCTTCTGCCAAGCACCCCCCCCCCCAGCCACAGCAAAAGAAGGGCTTTTGTTTGCCGCTGGAGCGGACAGCTCCCTCCCCTTGCGAGGCCGCCTAGCCTTGTACCAAGGGCCACCAGGGCCTGGACAGCTGGGCATGGTGGGAAGAGGAGGGGCGTTCCAAGACGAGATAAAGCCAAGGTGGGAGAAGGTGTGATACTGCCCAAGTTCTCCAGTGCACCACCCCTGCCCGTCCCCGCGGCCCCTCGGAGACGCCTCCTGCCCTGGGCTGGCTTTCCCCGTGTGGAACGGGCTATGGCTTGGTCTAAGGAAGGGGCGCGTGGGCAGACGTGCCCCGGGTCCTCCTTCTGTGGGCATGAGGCGGGGCCGCGGGAGAGAAGGTGGCGCCATCGGAGAGCGGCACGTAGGACGCGAGGTCAGATGCCGACATAGGGAAGGGCCCCAGGAGAGCACAGACGGGAGGTAAAGCCGGGATGGGACAAACGGGGAGCAAGTTTCTGAGCCTCCCTCAAAGGACCCCTAGTCCGGCCGTCTGCCGCTTGGGCCCCGGATCTCCCATTCTCGGCTCAGAAGCGCCGGGCCCCGCCAGCCCTCAGACCCGCGCCCAGGCCCCACCCCGCAGGGTCGCACCGGCCACGCGCCCCGCCGGCTCCACCTACTCCCGCCCCCGGGCCGCTCCCGGCCCTGCCCGACCGCTCGCCTCGCCCCCAGGTTCACCCGGCACCCCGCCCCGCGTGCCGCGCGCTCCTCTCGGACAGAGGCTCCGCGGCGCTCATCGTCCTCGGCTTCCTCTCGCTGCCTCCGCTGCTCGTGCTTGCCTCGGCCGCCCGCACCCGCCTGGCCCGGCGCCTCCTCACGCTGCTACCCCCAACTTGGACCCCTGGGCCCCGCCGCCACCCGGGGTTCAGCGACCGTGGGCGAGTGGGACACCACGCCGACGGGGAGGAGCAGCTCTGCGCCTGGGTGTGAGCCCCAGAGGCCTCTCCAAAGGACAAGAATCCCAAATCCGGGAAGGCCCCCGAACTCCTCCCCCCGCCCCCTAAGAGAGCCCCCGGCCTGCGAGCTCGGGGTCTGCGTCCAGGTTCTGTCCTCCAAAATCGCGGGCATACCTCGGGGCTTCGTACGCAGTGCTTCGAGTGGCCGCGAGATGGCACCAGACTCCCCCGAACCGAGGTCCCCCTTTCCCCAAGGTCTCCCCGCCCCCGCAGTCCCCTCTGATGCGGAGGGGCTGGGAAGCCCCCAGGGAGGAGGGAGATGCCTCTCAGAGAAGGGGCGCCCGGCCAGGCTCAGAGAAAGGGGGCCTTCCCGGCTTCTGTCCGCAGACCTACGGGCCCCTTGTGTGGTCAGTCAGAGGGCCTCCAGAGGGTTCCAGAAGTGGCGAGACTTGCCCGGGAAGAACATGATTCCAGAAGCTCAGCAATGGCCAGCAGCCCCAGGCCTTGCAGGGCTCAGCCTGGGATGGGGTTGCGGGCCCAGCTTGTGACCCGGGCTAGCATCTAGACAGGTTGGACAGGTTAACTCAAGTCTGTTCTCTCTGGATAATTTTAAGATCTCTGTCTTTTCCCATCTTTGGCTTTAAGCATGTTTCTAGTTGTGGATATGTTCTTATTCATCCATTTGGTATATACGGTATTTCCTGTTCCTACAGATCCCTATCCTTCATCAGTTCCGGAGAATTCTCAACCGTTACCTCTCCAAGTTGGCCTCCCGTTCATTCTTTTTCGGGAGCATCTTTTCCCCTTCGCTCCCAGTGTCCGCTGGCCTCTCTTTTGTATTTCCATCTCCCCAACTCTGTGCTGCATTCTGGGCAATTTCTTCATCTTCTTCAGGTTTCACTAATTATTGGATTGTGTCTAATTTGCCAATTAATGTGCTCATTTAATTTTAAGTTATTATCATATCTAAAAGTTATACTTGTTTCTTATTCAAATCTCATCATTTTTGATGGTCTCCGTGCATGTTCGATTTTTGGATCCCAGTTTTGCTTCAATTTCTTGAGCATTTCACATATAGTTATTTTATATTCTGTACCTAAAAATTCCAGTTTCTTACTCTTTGGGGGAGGGTGTCCAAATCTATTATTTGTTGTTTCTGATGATTCTCACTAATAGTATATTGTTTCTTTGAAGGGATGCTCATTTCACACTGTCACCCCATACCTGTGAACATCCTGAGGACACATCCCTCCAGGAAGGATTCCCTCTGCAAGGCATGCCCTACCTGGGCCCTGCTCGGGTCCTTTGTGGGCTTTCATAATTGCAAGTTCGCCTCTCCATCCCTGTGTAGAGGGGCCTCCCTGCTATCCCACCTGTTTCCTTTCATCTTCCTGGGTTTCTGTTCATTACCCTTCTGTTTCTTTCTTTATTTATTCTTAGTGTTTTTAATTTTGGGGGAGCCTTGAAGATATTTACTTCCTCGTAAGCCCAGCAGTGTATTAAAAATGTATTTCTTGGGCACCTGGGTGGCTCAGTCATTAAGCGTCTGCCTTCGGCTCAGGTCATGGTCCCAGGGTCCTGGGATCGAGCCCCACATCGGGCTCCCTGCTCCCAGCGGGAAGCCTGCTTCTCCTTCTTCCACTCCCCTGCTTGTGTTCCCTCTCTCACTGTCTCTCTCTCTCTGTCAAATAAAATCTTTTTTTTTTTTTTTAAAGATTTTATTTATTTATTTATTTGAGAGAGAGAGAATGAGAGAGAGAGCACATGAGAGGGGGGAGGGTCAGAGGGAGGAGCAGACTCCCTGCCGAGCAGGGAGCCCGATGCGGGACTCGATCCCGGGACACCAGGATCATGACCTGAGCCGAAGGCAGTCGCTTAACCAACTGAGCCACCCAGGCGCCCTGTCAAATAAAATCTTAAAAAAAAAAAAAGTCATATGCTCTACCGACTTGAGCCAGTCAGGTGCCCCAAGAAATACATTTTTTTTTGAAGATTTTATTTATTTATTTGACAGAGAGAGAGAGACAGTGAGAGAGGGAACACAAGCAAGGGGAGTGGGAGAGGGAGAAGCAGGCCTCCCGCTGAGCAGGGAGCCCGATGCGGGGCTCCATCCAAGGACCCTGGGATCATGACCTGAGCTGAAAGCAGACGCTTAATGACTGAGCCACCCAGGCGCCCCCAGATTATTTTTTTTATAAAGGTATTTGCTTTTATTTATTTTTTTAAAAGATTTTATTTATTTGAGAGAGATTGAGATAGGGAGCGAGAGCACAAGCTAGAAGGAGGAGCATGCTCCCCGCTGAACAGAGAGCCTGACTTGGCCCATCCCAGGACCTGAGCCAAAGGCAGACACTTTACCAACTGAACCAACCAGGTGCCCCCAAATTACTTAAAAAAAAAGTGTTTCTTGTAATTTGTCCAGAATTAGGGGTAAATGAAAGGCCTTTTAAAGGATCTAGCATACTATTTTGCCATCAGGGCTCTGTGTGTGACCAGTAGGATCAGGACTCAGATGTGCCCAAAGATCAGGGCTCAGGGCTCAGGCTCATTCCGTGGCCTTGAGCAGACCCGGTGTGTGGCTGGCTCAGATCCCACAGGAGTTCTTGGGGTTTTCCATTTGTCTGCGCCCAGTCAGACAGGAGCCTGGCTGGCCGCCCAGCGCCCAAGGATATCTTCCCCTGGTCTAAAGCCGCCTTCCTTCCCCTCCTGCCCAAGGTTGGGCAGGCTCTGGCCAGGCTTCGAAGATGAGGACTCTCCTGAGGATCCGCCTGGCCCCAGAGTCATCAAAACAACAGCTGGGCCTGATGTGGGGGGAGGCCTTGGTGGAGAGCTCAGCTGCCAGAGCCTCAAGGGCTCCTAAGGTGTGTCCCAATTTCTCAGGCCTGCCCCGGGGCTCTGCATGGCCTCTAGCTGACCCCAGGGATGACCTGCTTTCAGCCCCAGCTCTGCCCCACCCACTCACAAAAGGAGCACCTGTGGGGGGCCGTAGGGGGTTAACAGAAGGGGCCTGTTGGTCTGCTTTTAGAGGGCCAGTCAGGAAAGTCAAGGGCAGAGGCACTGAGTTACTGGTGGGGCAGGCAGAAATCTCTACTTTGGGCAACAAATGCTTTTTTCCCAGGTGCCCAGGCCCCTAGCCTGTAAGTGTGCCTGGTCATGGGGGGGTCTCCAGAGTGCATGTTTGTGTGCGTGTGCCTATGTGTGTGTGCACTGCGTGTTTGTGTGCATGCATCCCTCTGTCTGCTTCCCCTAACACTCCAGGCAGAGACATTGTCCCAACCCCACAGATGGGGAGATTGGGCTCTGTAAGGTTCCTTGACCTGCCTGAGGTCATTTATTCATTCACAAAGTATTTCCTGGGATGGGAGCTCAGGTGTCTGCAGGCGCACCCTCAGACACTGGTGGCAGCTAGTAGGCGTCCAGGAGATTTGGCCAGTTCATTCCCCCCAGCCACCCACCTGGTGTAAGCCCTGCCCCCATCCAGGCATGCGGGCTAGGCAAGGGGTGCTGGACTGCAGCTGAGCTGGGTGGGTGAATTGGGTAGCAATAGGCAGTGCCTAGTGCTGGCTCTGAGGGCTAAGTTCCTCCCCCCTGCCCCCTGGGCCCTACCTTGACCTCTGGGGAGCTCCCCACCAAGGTGTTGACACTGGTCTGTTCCTCCCTAGTCTCTACTTAACAATCCAAACTGGTCTGGACCCTGCCTGGGGCTGGGGCTGGGTGTGATGATCATCTCCCTGTTACAGAAGTTTCCAGCAGAGGGAACCAGAGCAGGGGTCCCACCTCAGGAGGGACACACTATTCAGGTCTCTGCACAGGCCAGAAACAGGGGTCTGGATGCTGGCCTCCCTTTCTGCCTCCCGCCCCCTGTCCATTAGGATCTACCTAAGACAGCAGCTACCTAGGGGCCCCTTAGACACCTGGCATCAGCCCCCAGGCATCACCCTGCCCCTGCACACATCACGGGCCCTTGCCTCCCCCATGAAAACCCCACAACCTGCCCCACCCCCTCTGCCCCCCAGGCCTCCTTACTGTCCCGACACACCGGCCAGCTTCCACCCTCGGGTCTTGGCACTTCCTGTAGCTCGTGCCCACCTGGTCTGACATGGCCTCACCCTTGTCAGGGAAAATAAGTAGACCCACATCTTGGCAAGCACACCACTGCTTGCCCCCCATCCAGCCTGGCAGCCCTCAGAGGACAGGGTGTCTGCGTGTCCCCAGAGCAGAATCTGGCATGTGGCTGACCGCAGCAGAGACCTAATGGGATGGATGCAGACAGGGTGGTACCCACCCCACACCCAGGCTGCCCACCCTGCTGTTGCCAGCTCTGGGATCACAGGGGGCAGGCCTGGGCTCCTGGGGAGTGAGATAACAGGACCTCCAGACCCTCAGGCCTGGTCCCTTAGGTGCTGGCATGTCCCTGACCACAAACAGGCAGGTGGAATCTAGAAGGACACGTGGGTGTGGCAGCTGGGTGGGTGGCAGAAGGGGCCTCTGGGCCCTGCTGCTCTGGCCACCCCCTCCCTCTGCCCCCCTTACTGTTGTGGGTGGGTTCTGGGAGCCTCCGGCTTGCCCCACACCCCGCCTCAGGACCACAGCAACCCCTGTTCCTGTTTCTGTGTCCCCCAGCACGTGCAAGGTTGCATATGTAGGTACAAACACATAAAAAAACAGCGGCACAGGGCACCCCACCGGGTGAGGGTGGGGACCCACACTGCTCTGCTCCTCGGGCCCAGAGTGCCCTCAGGCTGGGGTCAGAGGCCCCGGGAGCTGCCCTTTTCCCTAGGGTCAACATGACCACAGTGAGCTAGGGACAAAAGGCCCTTCTTCTCTGCAGAGGCCCGGACTGTGCGGAGGAGGGAGTGTTCCTGTGGACCCTGTGGGGGCAGGGGCAGTGCCTTCGGAGAGCAATGTCCCTGGGTTTCACGGAACCCCCTCCACCTGCCTGTGAAGCAGCGGGTGGGGTGGGCCAGTGCCAGGAAGTGATGCTCTGGGGCTCTCAGACTGGGCCAAGGCAGGGGCTGGACCTGGGGGAGGGAGAGGGCGGGTGGGCAGGGCCTGCTGTATCCTGGCTGCCTCTGTCCTTCTCAACCCCCCCAGCCTCCCAGCCTGTCTTTCTTCTGAGAGGAGGCTTCCGGACAATTATATTTGTGCTTCCTCTGGCGTCTGCCTCAAGCGCAGCCCTGACCCTGACTATTACACTCCTGGCTGACCCCCACGCTCCCTGGGGACTCTCCATTTGCCGGTGTCTCCCCCTGGGAAGTGCAGGACGCTGGAATGAGACTTGCCAGGATGCTGCAGCAGGAGAGCCTCAGGGCAGAGCAGGGGGCCAGGGGAGTACAGCCGACCAGATGGGGGGTGGGGGGCCTCTCCCAGGGGTCAGGTGAGAGCTCAGCTCAGCATGCGCAGCAGGAATGACGAGCAGAGCTGAGGA
Source organism: Neomonachus schauinslandi (assembly GCF_002201575.2). Taxonomy (NCBI): domain Eukaryota; kingdom Metazoa; phylum Chordata; class Mammalia; order Carnivora; family Phocidae; genus Neomonachus; species Neomonachus schauinslandi. The sequence goes on from NC_058406.1 coordinate 474,595, forward strand.
AGAGCTCTACCAGGGCTCGTAGCCGAGCTCAGCCAAGTCTGGGCAGAGGCCCTGGCAGGCCAGTCCTAAGACCGGGCCTCTCATCCTTTCTCTGATGGAGAGGCCGGGGGGGGGGGGGGGGGGGAGGAGGGCGGCTGCTTCCTCGAGGGCCTGAGTCATGGCCAAGGAGACCCGCTCAGTTTTTCCAGAAGGGACGGAAACTTCCCTGTCAGCCCTGCTGCACAGGCTCAAGTGTGACTGGCCTGCCTGCTACATAGGAGTTGGAAGACAAGCAGGGGTAAAGCGCTGCCTTACCAGTGGGCAGTCCACCATGGCCCAGCTCCCTGCCCCTGGCAGCGGGTGCCCAGTGAGAGGGAGGATGAACCAAGGAGGGTTTGCACATGTTTACCTGGGTACCTCAACCCCAATGCCCCCTGCCCGGGTCAGCTCTCGGCTGGTGCCCCAGCCTGCCTGGCCATGGCCTCTACTCACTGTCCCCAGCAGCAGCAGCAGCTGTCCTGGTCAGCCTGGTGTGCTCCGGGGCTGGGGGCCACACCAGGCCCCCCGGGAGGCACACCCTGGACTTCAGGGGCCCAAGCCCATTGCCGCCCACCCCCAACACCGGGGCTCAGGCGGAAGCACCAGGCAGTTTCTGGTCCCAGCAGAGGCCTGAGGTCTGTGGAGCTGAGCCAGCACCACCACTGCCAAGACTCCCTTCGAGGGGGTGGGGGCGGCGGGGACACAGTCCTCGCCTGTTCCTGCCCCAGCTCCTCCAGCTTGGCTGGGCCACTTCCTTTTTTAGGCAAAGTTGGAGCTCCGGCCTGTCTCACAGAGCGTCTCACCCTCACCTGCCATAAAGGGAGGAAGGAAAACCATTGAGTCCCATCCGTCCTTGCTGCTGAGCATCCTCCTGGGGAGGGGGTAAGGGAGGGGACATCCTGGCAGAGATGTCCCTGCCACCTTGCACCGGGGGACCTGTGTCCTCCCAGCTCCACAGAGTAGTGGCTGGGAGAAGGCAGTGGTCTTCTTATAGTAGTGAGAGACCTCAGGATGCCCGGGTGGCTCAGTTGGTGAAGTGCCTGCCTTCGGCTTGGGTCATGGTCCCGGGGGCCTGGGATCAAGCCCCGCATCGGGCTCCCTGCTCAGCGGGAAGCCTGCTTCTCCCTCTCCCACTCCCCCCTGCTTGTGTTCCCTCTCTCGCTGTCTCTCTCTCTCTCTCTGCCAAATAAATAAATAAAATCTTAAAAAAGAAAAGAAAAAGTAGTGAGAGACCTCATCTGGACCCTCAGCTCCTGCCCAAGGGAAGGGAATCTGCCCCAAGGCCTGAGTGGTCTCAGGATGCCCCCTGCAGTCAGCCACCTCTGGTGCTAATGGGTCCCTCCAGAGGGCTGGGGGCCTGCTGTCGGTCCTGGAGTTGGATCTTGGGTCAAGCCCTGGGTCCCTCATTGGGCAGGGTGTATGGGGACAACAATAGTTCCAGCATGGTCACACTGGACAGGTCCTGAACCAGCTATTCCCAGCTCCTATATGCCTCTTCCTCCAAAAGTCCGGTAGGGTGGGGGGCTTTGGGTCCCTCAAGAAGCTCCCCTTCAGGCCTCTGCCCCTCCCAATGTCCCATTTTCTAAGTGTCCAGCCCCCAATACCTACCCCTCTCTCAGCCCTGTGGTAGAGGTGAGTCCAGGGCCTGGGCCTTGCCAGGGTGACCTTGTTCTCCGTGTCACCCCACCCCGTCGCACCCCTGGGTTTCCCTTGGGCCTGATTTCAGAGGCTCTTAGCACTCAGGGGTCACGGGCGGTGGGCCTGGGGATGGTCCAGCTTGATAGCTCCCTGCTCTGCTCCTGGCTGGGGGCAGGAGACAGTGCGGACCCCAAGCCTCCCAACCAGGAAAGAAAGCTGCAGTATCTGTGTCTGTGCACGCCCACGCGTGTGTGCCGCGGTCGCATCCCCGTGAGTGCTGCGTGTCGCAACCCGCCTGGGTCCCTACGCGCGCGCGCCTCCCGCCTCCCGGAGTCTGTGCGCCTCAGCACGCGGGGTGAGTGTGCACCGGGGGCGGGGCCTCGGGGACGGGGCCTCCCGGGGGCGGGGTCGGGTCCGGCCTGCGCGGCGGCGCGCCCTGCAGTCCCCGAGCGAGCAAGCGGCGAGCGGAGGCCGAGCGCGCCCCTTCCCGTCGCGCGATGCTGCCCTGGACGGCGCTCAGCCTGGCCCTGAGCCTGCGGCTGGCGCTGGCGCGGAGCGGCGCCGAACGTGGTGAGTGAGGCGGCCGGCGGGCTGGGCTCCAGCTCGGGCGGCGCCCCTACCCCCTGCTGCCTGCGCGGGGCAGTCTCTTTCCCTCCCGCGGCCGCGGGGTAGGGACGGCCGCAGGGCACCCCACCCACCTGCGGTGGGCGGGCCCAGGTGCCGCAGGCGGTCAGGCGGGCGCCAGATGTTGGGGAGGGGGCTCTGGAAAGGAAGGGGGTGGTGTCTGTCGGGGAGGAGGTCCCTGCCTCAGTTTCCTTCTCCTTGGGATGACGCTTAGTAGAGGGATGGGATTGTAAGAAGGCTAGAGTCGCCCCACCGGATTGGAGGATACAGAGGCCGCAAGCCACAGATCAGAACCGAGACACCCCAGCTCCTGTCTGCCCTTGGCCCAGCGGTGGAAGGGGTCCTTTTGCCCCCTGGGGTGCCGGGAGCAAGGGGAAGGCCTTGGAGGGGCTGGTGGGCCCTCAAGCTGCTCCAGCAGGTAACCTGCTTCCTGGGTCCAGATGGAGTAGAGGATGGGTCCAGAGGAGGGGTGACATCATCTGTAAGTGGGGTCACGACTCCAGCCTGGCCATATGGGCTGTGGGAGGGGCTGTGATCATGCTCTGTCCCTCTCATCTATCCCCCTCAGCTCCCAGTCTCCGCAGGGGCTTTGTGCCCCACCCCCCCAACAACTAGTTGCTTTACCTGGAGGCTGGGCTGTGGGCCTGAAGCCAAGCCTGAGCAAACAACCCCCCTGTGACCCAGGCCTGTCCATTCACACTCCTGGGTGCTGGGCCAGGACCCTTGACTCCAGCGTGCACAGAGCCTGCTGAGCAAAGGGAGGGTGGAGGGGCTTAGAGGGGTTGGCTCTCCTTTACAGATGAGACTTGAGCCCAGAGAGCACCCCAGGTACATGACCAGGGTGCAGAGTTAGAACCCACTGAGACTGTGGGCCACTGTTGGCTCAGGACCCCTCTCCCCCTTCCCCCAGGGCTGCCACCTTCAGGACCTTTGGGCGTGGGGCTGAGCAGGCTTTCAGGGCCCACTTGGGTAAGGGTAAGCTCCAGCTTAGGGAAAGCTCAGACCCTGGGGGTTCTGCCCTGGGTGTGGGGCTGTCTGGGGGCCACCACCTGGGGCTGAACCCTCCCCTCTCCCCCAGGCCCCCCAGCATCGGCCCCCCAGGGGGACCTGCTGTTTCTGTTGGACAGCTCGGCCAGCGTGTCTCATTATGAGTTCTCCCGAGTTCGGGAGTTTGTGGGGCACCTGGTGGGCCTGCTGCCCCTGGGTCCTGGGGCTCTGCGTGCCAGCCTGGTGCATGTGGGCAGCCGCCCGTACACCGAGTTCCCCTTCGGCCAGCACAGCTCAGGCGAGGCTGTCCAGGATGCCGTACGTGCTGCAGCCCAGCGCATGGGTGACACCAACGCTGGCCTGGCGCTGGCTTACGCCAAGGAGCAGCTGTTTGCGGAGGTGGCGGGGGCCCGGCCAGGGGTGCCCAAGGTGCTGGTGTGGGTGACAGACGGCGGCTCCAGCGACCCCGTGGGACCCCCCATGCAGGAGCTGAAGGACCTGGGTGTTACTGTCTTCATCGTCAGTACTGGCCAGGGCAACCTCCTGGAGCTGTCTGCTGCCGCCTCGGCCCCCGCTGAGAAGCACCTACACTTTGTGGATGTGGATGACCTGCACATCATTGCCCAGGAGCTGAGGGGATCCATTCTGGGTAGGTGAGAAGAGGCAGGGCCTGGGGGGACCCCAGCAAGGAACCTCGGAAGAGGTGCGGGGAGAGGTACTCGAGTGCCTGTAGCAGGGGCCAGGGCTCCGGGGCCAGTGGCACTTCGTGGGGGTCCGGCAGGGAGGCAACACACATGGCTTCTCTGTGCATCCTCCAGGGACGCACTCCAGCTGTGTGCCCTGTAGGCCCCACTGCCTGGGCTGTAGTGGGACAGAGGGCCAGGCCTGAGTAAACATCTCCAGGTGGGGTTCCCTGCTGACAGCACCACCCCAGAGTGGAGGGCCTGGAGTGGGCCGAGAGACCAAGGGGCTGCCTCTGGTGGGATGTGGTTAAATGGAGAGGAAGAGGGGGAGGGTCCAAGCCTGAGGACTCTGCAGATGGACAGCACAGGCTCCTGTATGTGTCAGGTGCTACCATGCCTGGGGGTGAGAGAGCCAGGTCGGGATGGGCTAGGATTGCCTCCCACAGCGCTCGGGCCCTACCACCCTAGGGGTAGAGACAGTCAGAGGAGTGGGAGTGGGTTTGCACCAGTGGTGTTTTTGGGAATTGCTAGAGAGGAGGCTGGACCAGGGAGGGCCCACTGCAGGGGCTAGCAGCTCCCCACCAACTTTCTTACAGACCACCCCGGCACCCCCCATCCCCAGCCAAACCTCACGGTGGGAGGGGCTGGAGATGAAGGGCCTGATTACCGGCTCAGCCGGCTCTATTCACTGAAAAATGCCACTAACCCCAGGGTTCTTCCTGAATTCTGCCTGTGGGTTAATCATCCACCCCAAACCGGAAGGGGTTGGACTGTGGATTGCAGAAAGGTAGAGGGTCCTTCCAAAGGTTTCCCCCAGGGACGCCTGGCCCCTGGTGGCCCCTGAGTCAACCACTGTGGCTGAGCCTGGAGGGGACAGCAGGAGGAAGGGCAGCAGCTGGACAGGAAGAACCCAAGGCTGCAGGGCAGTGAGGCAGTAGGGTGGGGGCTCCTGGGATAGGGGTGGGGTGGGGTCTGAATATGGGGGATGCGTAGGAGAATGAGTGCCAGGCTGACAGCTGGAGCACCCAGCATTCAATAAGGAAGCATCAAGATCCCGATGGGCATAACGCTGCCCAGACATTTATCAACCTTACCTACTTGCGTGGTCACTTACATGGCCATGTGGTGTCATGGGCTCAGGAGTAATGCACACTTGGGGGTCCCACTCTGGAGCCCTCCTCCTAGAAACCTGAGGCAGGTGGTACTGTGACCCCACATCCAGCTACTCCTGGAGTTGCCCCGTCATCACTCCCCAGGGTGTCCCCCCACCCAGAGCCTCCCATCTTCTGGCTGCACTGGTGCCCCTTTGCCTTGACTGTCCGGAGCTGAGCTGACCCCACACTCTGTGCGGGCCCCTCGGGCTAAGGAGGGTGGCTGGTCCTCTGTTCTCAGACACCACCTTTGAGGGGCCACTGGAGTGGTGGGAAGTGGCCATTATAGCTCCTCACCTGTCTGGGTTTGCAGCTGAGGCAGGCAAGGAAGCACCTGATGGAGTCCCAAGTGGGCGACTGCACTCTTTTCCTAACCCCAGCCCTGTCACCGGTTCGTGTTATCATTAGCACTGCTGGGGCGGCGGAACCTGGGCTGTTCCCCACGTCTCCCTGCCCCGTCAGTCAGGGCCCCAGGCTGGGCGAGAGGAGACCTGACCCCCTGCACCACCCGCAGACGCGATGCGGCCACAGCAGCTCCGTGCCTCTGAGGTCACGTCCAGCGGCTTCCGCCTGGCCTGGCCGCCCCTGCTGACCGCAGACTCTGGCTACTACGTGTTGGAGCTGACGCCCAGCGCCGAGCCAGGGACCGTGCGTCGCCAGCAGCTGCCGGGGAACGCCACGGGCTGGGCCTGGGTCAGCCTCGACCCTGACACCGAATACGAGGTGGCGCTGGTGCCCGAGTCCAACGTTCACCTCGTGAGGCCGCAGCACCTGCGGGTGCACACGCTGCGGGGTGAGCGGGGCGCGGAGGGCGGGCTGGGCGGGGGGTGGGGTGCCGCGGGCGACCGGCTGGGGCGGGGCGGGGCGGGGCCAGACGGAGGCCGCGCCCCCACTCCGCTCAGGCGCGCGCTTCCCCCACCCCCCCCGCAGAGGAGGCCGGGCCGGAGCGCATCGTCATCTCGCATGCCAGGCCGCGCAGCCTGCGCGTGAGCTGGGCGCCGGCGCTGGGCCCGGCCGCCGTGCTCGGCTACCACGTGCAGTACGGGCCGCTGCTGGGCGGGGCGGCGCAGCGCGTGGAGGTGCCGGCGGGCCGCAACAGCACCACGCTGCAGGGCCTGGCGCCCAGCACCGCCTACCTGGTGACCGTGACGGCAGCCTTCCGCTCGGGCCACGAGAGAGCGCTGTCGGCCAAGGCCTGCACGCCCGACGGCGAGCGCAGCCGCGCCCCGCGCCCCCAGCCGCAGGGGGCCGGGGGCCGGGAGCCGTGAGCCGGCCGCCCCGCCCACCCGAGGGCCCCCTTCTCCCCACCGCCAAAACCTGGGCCTTGCCCCGCGGCGACTCCGTCCGAACCCCCCCCCCCGAACTCTCCTGCGGCGGCGGAGGGCTCCCTGCTCGGGCGTCTGCCTTCTAGGACACAGGGCTCGCCTGACTCCCCGGCCATCGCGACCCCCTGCCCTGCCCGGGCCCAGAGCTGGACACGCGGTGCTGTCCTTTGGGCAGGAATTAGCAGGAAGATGGACAGGGAGTCTGGGGCGGGCTGAGAACATCAGATGCAGGACTGGCCTCGAGCGCAGGACAGGAGGCAGCTGAGCGGAGCGGCTGGACCTCTCACTTGTGTGAAGGCCCAGTCCCTCTGGTGGCAAGGGCTGGCATCGGTCTGAGAGGGCTTGGTCCGGCTGGCCGCGCTGCGTCCCTGCGGCCTCAGGTCCTAGATGTGGGTGGAAGGTGGATGGGGGAAGGGCGGGAGCTGGCTCCGGCTGGGTTCCAAAGGCTTCCCGGGGGGACAGGATCTGGAAAAGGTCAGGGCGTTGTGGTGGCAGGTCGATGGTGGTGCTCAGCAGCTGGGTCAGCAGAAAGGTGGTCTTTACCAGGGTGTTCAGTTGGCCTGCTGGGGACAGTGGCCCTGCCTTCCTGCCCAGGACCCAGCTGGGTCCAGCTACAGCCACAGGGATGCAGATGGCACCTTCCTGGAGGAACAGGACCCTGGAGACGGGAGGGCTCCTTGCCCCTGCAAGCCCCAAGGCTTGCACTCACAGGGAGCCTCCCCTGCTTCTGGGTGGGGGGAGCTTCCATGCATGGGCAGGGACAAACAAGGTTCCCCTGGGTGGGTTCACCCCAGCGATTCTCTACAGCATCTTCTGACCCCACCTCCTGTCACCACTGCTCTACTGGGGCCACCAGACGAGTCCTAAGGGCAGTACCTGCTGTCCCTCAGCCCCGTCAAGGCATGTATGTACTCCCGTCTGCACCAACTCCGTGCTCACTTTGCCTCTTCCCCACTAACACCCCAGACTTTAAAATACAGTAAATTAGATGTAAACTGAGCTCTGCAGTCTCAGAGTGCTTTACTCCATCCCAACACTCCAGCCCTGTGAAAGCTCCCAGACGGAAAGCCAGTGTTCTGCAGCTGGTGCTGGGGAAGGGGAGGGGAGCCGAGCCCCTCCTGGTGCTGAGGCTCAGAACACCCTGCCATCTGCACCTCCTCCTCAGAGGGCCCTGGCCGTTTCTGTGGGTGGGACTCCGCGCTTTGGAGCAGAGTTGCCAGAGGCAGAGACGGGGACCTGGCTGTGCAGGGCTGTCCCCACCACCGCCTTCAGATCAGGGGTGGGGCTGTGGCGCCCTCTGCTGGCAAGACCACTCCCTCAGCAGCAGTTGGACTCGCCCGCCGCCTGCTAGTGGGAAATGGACACCCTAACCCAAGCAAACTGCAGGGTTGAGAGAGGTGGTCTTCAAGTCCCTGACAGTGTTCTCAGTTTGCCCACTCGGGTTTTGTGGCATGTGTTTGGGGGCAGCCTTCAATCGAGCTGGCCTGCCACCGTTTTTCAAGGACCAGACTCCCAAGAATCACATGGCTCCCTAAGCACCTAAGGCCTGCACCACACTAGTCTAGTGTACTGAACATTTGTGGGGGCCAGCAGTGCACGAGCCCACCATCTGCTTATGTGACAACGGCATGGGAGACAAAGGGCTCCTGCCCTGTGTGACCAGAGCAGGCGGAGTGGGCAGGGGGGCTAAGGTGGTGGGTCCAGGGTCCCCTGGTAGTGCCGGGCCAGGCCAGACTTGGTCAGAGGGTAGGGAGGCACTGCTGAGTGGGCGTTGGGTTTCCCCTACGTGTCCCCACAACCCCTGGGGAATCAGGCCCAGGGAAGCCGAGTGGCCTGTGTGGCCTCTACCACTGCGGGCATCTGCTTACCCCCTGACCGGTGGTTAGCCGGCAGCCCACAGTCGGCAGACCCCTCCCTAGGCTGGTGGATGTGAACAACAGGGTCTAGGCAGCATCGACCGGAGAGGGAGACCTTCCCCAAGGCTGATCAGAACTCCCCATGTGCAGGCCAGTGTGCCCCACCCTGATGCCCAGGGTACCTGTAGGTCCAAGCCCATTAGGCACCTGGAAAGGTCCCCCTTCCACAGAGCCTCTCAGTCCAGCCTGCAGAGTGCTATGCGGGCGGCAAGAGAAAAAGCAAGAGAATACTGGCAGGTGCTTTCCTAATGGCTCAGTCATGCACTTGAGACAGATGAGCTCCTTCCCCCAAACATACCTACAATCCCAAGCGAGGACAGAGTGGCCAAAGACACATGGCCCTACTCCCTGGAAGAGGCTCCAGCTTCAGCTCATCACTGCTGGATGCTGAGGGCAGGGAAAGGAGCCCCCACTTCTGTGCCAAGGAATGCCTCTTCTGGAAACCCTTACCTTGGAAGTGCTGCCCTTTGCACTGTTCTAGGCAACTTTTTTTTTCCTTAAGATTTATTTATTTGAGAGCGAGCACGTGCACAGGGTGGGGAGAGGCAGAGGGAGAGGGAGAATCTCCAGCAGACTCCACACTGAGCACGGAGCAGGATGCGGGGACTCCATCCCACGATCCTGAGATCACGACCTGAGCCGAAATCAAGAGTCAGACCCTCAACTGACTGAGCCACGCAGGCAACTCTTAAAGGTTGGTAAGTCTGGGCCATGTCTGGGAACAACCTCCAGGAAAGTTCTGTCCTGGCCTTCCCCCACACCCCCGCAGGCTGCCACCTGCAGGGACTCACACATGTCACTCCGTGTGAAGTGATACGTGGCACTGTGAGCTTCTGACGCAGACGTGAAAATCAGAAAGGGCTGTGGCTGCTTCTGGTTAAGACAAGGAAAGCGAGAGGTTACATCACGCGGCGAGTGCCCACTCACAGCCCCTCTGAGAACACACCTTCCTCAGGGGCCATGGCTTCAGAGGACACTGCTTCCAAGGTCTGTCCAGACTGCATCTGCCCCTGCTTTTGTTGTGGGAAGGGTAGGCCAGTGCTCGGTGTGTCTCCTGCCAGCCAGGTGGGGGCAGCTGAGTGCCTGTGCACTCATCTGTGGGGCTGTCCTGGTTGTGAGATGGACCCACGGGGGAGAGAACAGCAGGCCAGGGCATCTCAGTAGGCAACTGCCTACCTAGAAGCATATGCTACTCGGGAAGACAAGACTGGAGGGGTAGTGAGCTCTGGGCTCAGTCCTGAGTCACTCTCCAGTCCTGGGCCCAAGGTAGCACGTCTGAGGGCTCAGCACTCTAAGCCCTCATTACCTCTTCTGACTCTCTGGAGGAGACCTCCAGGATCCCAGTACTCTGGGATCATGACCTGAGCCGAAGGCAGGGAAGAGCTGCAGGAGCCCTGTGATCTGGGAGCCCTGCTTGCCCTGCTTTGCTGGCTAGGATGGGGACCAGCAGCCCAGGGCCCCATTTTGGGAGGGCCAGGCTGGGCAGCTTTTCTGTTGGCAGGGTTGGAGTCTGTCCGGTGGAGGTGTGGGTGTGGCCTGCATGTGGGTTTGGGTGACTGTGAGCAACACCAGAACCAGCAGGTCCTTTTGGAAGCGGAGAGAGGGAACAGAAAAGGGACCAGCTCGTTACTTTTGAAGGCCTGGCTGTCCTAGGAGTCTTAAATGTGATAAGCAGGCAGGCTTCTGCACAAGTGCTATCCATGGCAGACACCAGGCAGGTTGAGCAGTGGGCAGGTGCAACCTTGGTGATGGGACACCCTGGGGTTTGGTTGAGTGGGGGGCTGTGGGCCAGACTGGAAGGCCACAGCTCTGGTGTGCCATGTGGCTCCAGAGGTCCGGCCGGAGCCAGGGGTCCAGAAACCACACCTGCTGCCTGGGCTTCCCAGGGGCACCTGTCTTCTCTCTTTGGACTCGAGGACAGGCTGTAGGCCAAGCTGTCCACCTGCATCTCCAACTTCTGCAGTCTTTCCTCCAGGTCTTAAATGCTGGAGGACTCCCTCAGAGAAGAAAGCCACATGTTGTGGGGAGGGTGATTATCAGGAAATCTGTCAGCAAAACAGCTCAGCACAAGCAGCAGAGAACCCTACATTTGTCAGTTAAATGTGAATGCATCAGGTAAAAAGCATCATCATAATTCCATTTTATTAACTTAGTGTTTTTAGGAAAGGTTTGTCTGCCCTCCTCAATGGCTCCCAATCTAAGATTTTAAGTGACAAACACAAGTGGATTGGATGTTTTCTATGGCCCATCAGAAATTGGAAAGTACCCGGCCGGCGCCTGACTGGCTCAGTAGGTAACAGCACAAGACTTTTGATCTCAGGGTCGACCTTCAAGTCCCATATTGGGCAAGGATCCTACTTGAAAAAAAGTAAAAAATAAAAATATTTATACAAATATTTTTGTATAAATATTGACCCCACTGTCAAAGGGAGTGCCCTTACCTAAATCCTTAAACAACAATCAACTCTTTTTCAAATTAAGTCAAGTTAAATGAAACTGACTGTATTTTTTACTTTTTAAAGATTTTGTTTATTTGAGAGAGAGAGCATGTGTGGGGGTTGTGGTGGTGGGTGGGTGGTGGACAGAGGGAGGGAGAACAGGCTCCATGCTGAGGACAGAGCCCGATGTGGGGCTCAATCCAGTACTCTGGGATCATGACCTGAGCCGAAGGCAGATACTTGACTGAGCCACCCAGGCTCCCCTGACTATTTTTTGAAACTGGCTTTTTAAATGCAGAAATTTATTCTCAGTGATTCCTTTTTTTTTTTTTAAGATTTTATTTATTTGACAGAGAGAAACACAGTGCGAGAGGTAACAAAAGCAGGGGGAGTGGCAGAGGGAGAAACAGGCTTCCCGCTGAGCAGGGAGCCCGATGCGGGGCTCGATCCCAGGACCCTGGCATCATGACCTGAGCCGAAGGCAGACGCTTAACGACTGAGCCACCCAGGCGCCCCCCAGTGATTCCTTTTTAAATAAACGTACACAAGCTTGCCAATACTGGACTGGGATGGATGGAGCTAGACGGGCACATGGCTGAGCTGTGTTTGGACAAGGACTTCCTGTATCTTACCCATTTCCTTTTCTTCATGCAGCAGAGCCCTGCTAGGGGGGCTGTGGGAAGTATATAGTTTGTGGCTAATCCATAAAAACCTTGATGGCCACTGGTGTGGGGGAGGGGGGCGGCATCTGGCTGGGAAACTCATTTGGCTTTCTCTTCATTTGAGGGTGAAAGATCACAGAATCATCTTTAATTCTTTCCCCTATTTTTATTCAGCATTAAAACTGTTTTCAGTCCACTGGGGGCAACTCCATATAATTCTGGGAACTCAACCAATTCCATCAAGGAAAGACTAAAGGGGCAACTTGGATGTTGGCCCTAGAAGCGAACTTTGCTAGCTTTGGGTACTGTGGGTTCTAGAGCAACGCTGGCTCTGCCCATCCTTTCCTCCCTCTGCCCAAGGCGGGGTCAGCCTGCCCCTTTGTCCCGGAAGCAGGCACGCGGCCTTTGGAGGTGCCCCAGAAGACTGGACCCCTCCTCCAGCAAGGACGCCCTCTTGTGGGACTTTGGGGGGCTGCTCTGTCTTTCCACGCTTCTGGGGTTGAGATCCGTCTCCCTCCAGTTGTGAGCCACTTTGAAGGAGCCTCCACACCCAGTGTGGGGCCCAGTGCGGGATTTGAACTCCTGACCCTGAGATCGAGAGTCGGATGCTCAACCAACTGAGCCAGCCTGTGAGCCACTCCGGAGTGATACAAAGGATCGTGCGAGCACGGACCACTGTGGCTTGCTGAGATACCTAAAAGGAGGCCGGGGCGAGCTTGTTCTCCAGCCGGCTCTTCAACCTGATGGCGGCTCTAGGGGACGGGCAACGACTGCGTTTCTACCCTTCTAACATCCTACTAAGCGCCGACTACGTGCGCGAGCACCCAGACCCACTGAGCGCAGCCTCAACCCTCCAGGGGCCCCTGCGGCCCGGTCGCGGGCGGCGGGTCCGGGGCGCGGAGTCGAGGCCCCTCCCCGCGCCTGCCCCGGATTGATTTTCCCTCGCGTACCAAGGACCCCCGCCCCGGCTCCCCGGCACCTGCCTCTCCGTCTCCGCCTCGTCGGGATTCTGCGGGAACCCACGGCAACGCGACACAGAACTGACGTCCAATCAGGAAATGACGTAAACAAGGGCACACATGCACCCGACCCATTTTGTCCCTGATCGGTCCCCGTAACTAGGCGTTTCGGCCGCCCCTCGACGGCCCGCCCCCAGAGCCAGTTTGGGCAATCCTGGCGACGACGCCGGTGACGTCACGGTAACCGCGGCCAGTCAGGAGGCCGCACGGTACGCGGCCCTCATGCGCTTCCGTCGCCTGGGAGGAAGAGGCGTTGTCGCGCCTGCGCAGGACCTCTGACCACCGGCTCGCAGCGCGTGGAGGCTGCCCCGATCCGCGCGCTTCAACTCGGCTTCGGCTCCCGGCGGCTGCCGCGGCGCGCGGCGGTCGCGCGCCATGTCGTGGCTCTTCGGGATCAAGGGTCCCAAGGGCGAAGGCGCGGGGCCACCGCTGTCCCTGCCGCCCGCTCAGCCTGGGGCCGAGGGCGGCGGGGACCGTGGCGCGGGGGATCGGCCGGCGCCCAAGGACAAATGGAGCAACTTTGACCCCACGGGCCTGGAGCGCGCAGCCAAGGCGGCGCGAGAGCTGGAGCATTCGCGTGAGTGCGGCGGCGAGGGTGGGGCCGGGTCTGGGGTGGGGCCAGGGGAGCTCGGGGCTCCTCCGCGGAGAGCCAGTCCACCGAGCCTCCGGGCATGCCGGGTCCTAGGGCGCATTTAGCTCCGCAGTCGTCTGAGGGATAGGCGGCTATCTGCAGTCCCACTTGCCGGGTGAGGAAACTGGCCTACAGGAGTAAACCTGGCCAAAGCCACCTTGCGTGCGGGGAGGTTGGGGATACCAGCACCCTCGGCACCTTCCAAGCTGTCGAGCGTCCTTCAGTGAGGAACTGGTGCAGATGGGATTTTGAGAAGTCGCAGGTAGCAGGTGCCCGGGCTGGAGCCTGGTCTTCAGTTACTGTCGAGTAGGGAAGCTCCTTGGGCCTCTTGCTGCCTCCACGTGGCCAAAGCGTGGCCAGATCCAGTCCGTGTGTGGTGTTAGCAATCGTCCACTTGAGAAGGGAAGTACAGTTGAGGGCCATTGGTTTTATGGAAAATACAGCAGCTTTGTGCTTATTTTTGAAAAGCATTAGCGTTCAGATTGAAGGGGTCTGTAATGCAATGCAGGTCAGCCTGTCCTGGTCCCTCCAGGTAGCCTTCCTGACTTAGGGCCCTCAAGGCACGGTAATTGGCCGGACCTTCACTAATCCTACCTCCTTTCCTCCCATCTTTTGTCTTATTGGCTTAATGATTTGTTCTAGGATACGGTCTTAAGTGTTTGAGAACCTAGAATGTACACTGATTGAAAGGACACAGTAGTTCTCAGATTTCTGCTTAAGCAGAGATGCCCTTTTTTCAGAGGAGGCTGTATTAAGAAGCCATGTTATAAACAGGTATAAAGGAGAATCTGTTTGAGGAGGGAGAGGCCTGGCACTTTGTGGTACAGTCCCTGCCCTTCCCCAGGGGCTGCAGGAACATCCTGGTGCAAGGGTGCCTGACTCTCAGATCCCCAGAGGGACATTAAAAACATCTGGATATTTGGGCCTGGGCTTAGGATGGCCTGTTTACTTAGGCCTAGCTGGAAGACCATCCTTCTCAGACTAGGTGTTTTGAGCTTGCAAGGTAATTTCAGTTACCGGGTTGGTTGAGAAACCCACGTTGGGCTGGGCATCAAGGCACCTCAGATGATGACAGACTTTTAACATGTGACCCAATTTGTTGTTAAGGGCTTAGTGGGGGTGGCACCTTTCTGCCCCAGCTCCTGTGACATTTCATTAACTCAATCGTACACAGAATTTCAGAGTTTTCCCACTTTTGGAAGCTGAATCCTACTATCCCCAAATCCTTGCAGTTATGGGGGCCTTTGTGAATAGCCTTGAGTGTGCCTGAGGGGAGGCAGCTAAGGGGCCTCTCTTCCTCATCTGATCATGCCTCTGAATAGCTCCCATGTCTTTGGTACCAGGTGCCCCACAGCTACTCCCCCAGAATATTCTCCACCTGGCCCCCAGGGGCCACTGTCTGGGGGGACCATACCCATAAATAAAATCTTAAAAAAAAAAAAAAGATTTTATTTATTTTACAGAGAGCAATAGAGTACAAGCAGGGGGAGCAGCAGAGGGAGAGAGAGAAGCAGGCTCCCCACTGAGCAGGGAGCCCCATGCAGGGCCCGATCCCAGGACCCTTGGATCATGACCTGAGCTGAAGGCAGATGCCTAACCAACTGAGCCACCTGGGCGCCCTACATCCAGTGATTCTGTTCTAAGTGTGAACTGTACTTCATTTAATTTTTTTTTAAAGATTTTATTTATTTATTTATTTGACAGAGAGACACAGCGAGAGAGGGAACACAAGCAGGGGGAGTGGGAGAGGGAGAAGCAGGCTTCCCGCGGAGCAGGGAGCCCGATGCGGGGCTCGATCCCAGGACCCTGGGACCATGACCTGAGCCGAAGGCAGATGCTTAATGACTGAGCCACCCAGGTGCCCGTCATTTAATTTTTAAAATTTTTTTTATATTTTAAGTAATCTCTATACCCACCGGGGGGGCTCAGACTCACAAACCCAAGATCACGAGTCGCATGCCCATCCATCTGAGCTAGCCTGGAGCCCCTCTACTTCATTTTGTTCCTGCCATCCTTCCTGGCCTAATTACTGGCCAGTGGGAGAGCTTTTGCCTTGCTGAACCACCTCTTCCTGTCCCCAACCCCTTCTTCCCAGGGTGCCTTTTGCCTCTCTGCTCAACAGCCCCTCTCCAAAACCTGTCTTCTTAGTACTCACTGCTCTCTCCAGGCAAACCAAGATGCCCTCAGCTGCTCCCTGTAGTATGACCGCCTGCTCTGTCCGTTGGGTCCAGCCTGATGCTCCTTCATCCCCTAAGTCTCTGGGCCTTCCTTGGAGGTCAGAGCAGCACATTTGGCCTTGAGCTCTCTGAGTGCTCCAGTCCATGTGTCTGTACACTCCATGAAGGTGGAGGTGTAAAAGAGCCCCTTGCCTGTAGTAGGAACTACATTAGTGCTTTGGAATGCACAGCTCCTGTTAGATGATTTCAAGGTGGTAAGTTACCATTGGTAGTGTTGAAATTGTAGCTTGTGATTAGTGGGACACGTGGGTGCCAGGCGCTGTGCTGAGGTTACCTGCTCTCACATTTCCCTCTCTCTCGAGTCAGTGGCTGAGGGATCTCTAATTGCCCCATTTTCAGGTGAGGTTAACCTGGCTGACTAAAGTCATGCTGTGAGTGACAAGGGCAGCTGTGACCTGGTCTCAGCATTGTTGCCCCGAGGCACCCACGTTCCTATCTGCTGCAGCAGGACGAGCACTGTTGTGCTTTCACTCCCTCCTGCTCAGAAGGGGCTCCTAGAGTCTGTTCGAGCCTTGGCTTTGTGGCTTACCAAGTTTACGGGGCAGGATGTGGGACCCTGGTGCTTTTGTGCTGCCTCTCCTCGGGCTCCTGTGCCTCCGATCGCCAGAGACCCAGGGGAGAGCCTTGTAGTGAGGTGTGGGAGGCCGTGTCAGCCCGATCCTGACTGGCTCTGAAGGCCCTTCCCAGGCTCAGGCACTATGTGCTCTCCACACCGCTGGCCCTAGTGGACCATCAGATACCGCAGCTTCCTCCCCGTCCATCTCAGCGTGTGAGGGTGCTCACAGACCTGCACACAGAAGTCATGCTCTAGGTAATGGTGCATTTGCCGCAGCTTGGGCGTGATGGGTACTGGGGTCTGCAACTTACTTCGAAGGCTTCAGAAAGTAAGGTCACGGGGCTCAGGTGGAAGGATAGATGTGTGGTACACAAAGGGAGAAAACCAGGTACATTGTTTCATCAGGGAGCTGGGTTCACAGGGATTCCCTACTTTCCTTCCATACTGTTATGTATTAGGATATTTCTTTATAGTAAAATTTCATGTATGGGAGAACTGTGTCATCACCAAAATATTTGAGAAGCCAGATGCACAGGCTTTTTGGCTAGGAGAGCACCAGAAGTTAGCTTTTTTTTCAGAACACTCAAGTATTGGTGGATATGAATTGCACCTTACGAATAAAATACACACAGAAAACCTTTATAATGTGTGTGTTTGTAACACAGGGTCTGTGAAGAGCCATCATTCTGTGTGCATTGGCTTATTTTTAACTTGTTTACTTCCTATTCATTGTACTACTCGCATGTGTTTGATAGCAGGTTAATAATAATAGATATCGGGGACTTAAGAGAAATATACCTACCACGAAAAATAAGGTATTCTAGCTACAGGCTGCTTTTTGTTTAATCGGGACCGTGACGGCCATGTTGACCCTCCTACTCTCAACTAGCGTGGGGCAGCCTTTCTGATAGCTCTCTGGGATGTGACAGCTGCTGGGGGGGTAAGGTCTTGTATGTGGGGCTTTCTGTTGGGAGTGGAGCAGACATAGGGGAGGAGAAGGGGGCAGTGGTCTCGGAGGGAGGGGTCACCAAACAAGATCTGGTCCAGGAATGAGGGTGGGCACGTGTGTTTTCTGGTCGAGGTGAGCTGTGGCCTCCCTGAAAGCCCCCTGGCACACAGGAATGCTTGCCTGGTGCCCAAGTGTCCTAATACCCACTCTCTCCCTCTCCCTCACAGGACATGCCAAGGAGGCCCTGAGTCTTGCACAGATGCAGGAGCAGACGCTGCAGCTGGAGCAACAGTCCAAGCTCAAAGTGAGTAGTGGGGCTGGTGCTGGCCGAGGTAGGCCACATCCCTGTGGCGGAGGGACAACCTGCAAAGAGAAAGTGCATGTGGGCGGTGGGTACAGGGTGGGTTCCTCAGACATCTCCCTTCTTGGATTTGCTTTCTTGCTTGTGGTTAAGAGGGAAACAGGAAGAGGTCAAAGATGCGCTGGGTTTGTGGCCTGAGTTCTTGCAGCAGAACCACCTGGAAGGGCTGGTGTGGGTGAGGACCATCTGGTCTCCCCAAGGGAGATTCTTACCTGGTTTCTCTGCATTCGGCAGGACCTTTATGCTGAGCACATAGCAAGCATAGAAAAGACACAGGCTCTGCCGTCCATCGTTGGCTGTTGTAAAGCGTAGTCCCAAAAGTGAGCACGTGGGGCGCCTGGGTGGCTCAGTCGTTAAGCGTCTGCCTTCGGCTCAGGTCATGATCTCAGGGTCCTGGGATCAAGCCCCGCATCAGGCTCCCTGCTCACTGGGGAGTCTGCTTCTCCCTCTGCCCCTCCCCCTGCTTGTGCCCTCGCTCGGTGTCTCTCAAATAGTCTTTTAAAAATCTGTATTTATTTGGGGCGCCTGGGTGGCTCAGTCGTTAAGCGTCTGCCTTCGCTCGGGTCATGATCTCAGGATCCTGGGATCGAGCCCCGCATCGGGCTCCCTGCTCCGCGGGAGGCCTGCTTCTCCCTCTCCCACTCCCCCTGCTTGTGTTCCCTCTCTTGCTGTGTCTCTCTCTGTCAAATAAATAACTAAAATCTTTAAAAAAAAAAAAAACAACAAAAGTGAGCACGTGACATAAGCCACCATGGAAACAATGTTGGGGAAGGAAGTGACAGACACCCCAGGAGACCGTCTTGCTCCTTTGGGGCCCAGCCCTGTTTTCCTGGCACTTCACTACTTGTGGTCTGGGTCGTCCTGGGCCTTGGTGCCCATGCAGCTGGGAGCTGACGGGCATGTGGGGTGCCGGTCTAGGGTGTGTTTTTTGGATGCCCCTCCTGCTTCTGTCCAGCCCCTTTGGAGCCTACCTGGGAAAGGGTTGTTGAGGCAGTGTGAGCCCTGAGCCTCAGAGTCCTGAGAGCGAGGCCCCACCGGTTCTGGACTTGCAACCACTGGTATATTCTGTAGGAATACGAGGCCGCTGTGGAGCAGCTAAAGAGTGAGCAGATCCGCGTGCAGGCTGAAGAAAGGAGGAAGACTCTGAGTGAGGAGACGAGGCAGCACCAGGCCGTAAGGACCACATGGCCCCACGGGCACAGGGTGACCAGGGTGGAGCGCTGCTGGGGCACACCATGGTCCCCGAATTCAGTCTGGGTCTGTTACCCATCGAGACTCTGGGATGACCTTGTGCAAATATCAAAAGCCCATGGATCCCTCAGTGCTGAGCGTGACGGGGAGCACACGTGTACCGAGCGTGTGTGCTCATTAACAGCAGGTAGGGGTGGGTGGCTTATCTGGGGGCCCAGCACCCAGTAACGTCTGGGTTCAGATGTGGGTTTCAGGCCGTCCACCAGCTTTTTCAGCTGAGCTGTATTCACACTGCCCTCTTCCTCCCTAGAGGGCCCAGTACCAAGACAAGCTGGCCCGGCAGCGCTATGAGGACCAGCTGAAGCAGCAGGTGAGCTGAGCACATTTGCATGGGAGGCGAGCTGCCTCTGTCCTCCCCGAGAGCACAGGCATATTTGGGGGCAGCTGTTGGGCCAGCATTCAGAGCTGTCTTACCAGCGGTAGGTGCTAGGTCCCAGGGATGCACACACACACGGGACACACGGGCCTCCAGCTCTGGCTGTGGTGAGGGTTCTTCTGGGTGAGAACCTGGGAACCTGGCTGTGACAAGTTCATGGTAGAGGTGGTTTCCAAATGCTTGTACCTGTTTGGGCATTCCAAGGAAACCCAGCCATCAAAAAGCATGAAACCTTATCATTTGCTACGACATGGATGGAGCTAGAATATATTGGACTAAGTGAAATAAGTCTGTCAGAGAAAGCGTGATTTCGTTCATATGCGGAATTTAAGAATCAAAACAGATGAACACGGGAAGGGAGGAAAGCAAAGGAGAGAAGGAAACAAACTGTAAGAGATTCTGAATGATAGGAAACAAACTGAGGGTCCCTGGAGGGAGGGGGTGGGAGAGGGGCTAGATGGGCGACGGGGATGAAGGAGACACTTGTGATGGGTACAGGTGTTGTATGTAAGTGATGAACCACCGAATTCTGGTGAGGGCAATATTGCACTGTATGCTAACTAGAATTTAAATAAAATTTCTTTTAAAAACGTAAATTTAACAGGGGAAAGACAATGTTTTGAGGACAGCTGTGAGTCTGGACTAGAGGTGCCCAGAGGTCTATCCTATGGCGGAACTGTGCTAGAGGCGGGAGCTGCTGCGCCGCCCACCCCCCCCATGCATGTGTGCATATGTCCTGGGTGGGGTTCAGACCTGCCTGCCAAGGGCTGTGGAGTGTGTAGGCCCCGGGGCATCATTCCCAGAGAGGTTTGGAGCCCCCGGGAGCAACAGAAGCTTCCCCACAGGCTGGAGCAGTTCATTTCTTAGATTGATTGTTGATCATTTCCTAATATATTTTTTAAGGTTTTATTTATTTGTTTTAACGAGAGAGAGTGCGCGTGCATGAGCGGAGGTGGGGAGGCAGAGGGAGGAGGAGAGACTCAGGCAGTCTACCTGCTGAGTGCAGAGCCCGACATGGGGCTCCATCCCACCACCCTGAGATCATGACCTGAGCCAAAACCAAGAGTTGGATGCTCAACTGACTGAGCCACCCAGGCACCCCAGATCAGTTTACTAATTTTGAAAGCTTTTCCCTTTCCCCTGTGGCTTCTCAGCAACTTCTCAATGAGGAGAATTTACGGAAGCAGGAGGAGTCGGTGCAGAAGCAGGAGGCCATGCGGCGAGGTAGAGTTGGGCTTTGGGGGCTATGTCCTTGGAGCCGCCCTAGGCTCGAGAAAGGCCCCTGGGGAAAGCAGGCTGTAGGCACGGATACACGTTGCTTCAGGCACTTTGATCCCCAAGCAACATTTCCAAGACTCTGTATAGGAGCTCTGCGTTCCTTGGTTGGGACTTTGTAGCAGGAGCCTAGGCAGGCCGGGCATTCCCCCAGGGTCTGGGAGGAGGGTTGCCTGGGCCTCACTGGAAGGATTAGGGGGCCGTGGGCTGAACACCCTCCTCCTGCCCTTTCCCTGGGCAGCCACCGTGGAACGGGAGATGGAGCTGCGGCACAAGAACGAGATGCTGCGGGTAGAGGCTGAGGCCCGGGCTCGGGCCAAGGCGGAGCGCGAGAATGCGGACATCATTCGTGAGCAGATCCGCTTGAAGGCTGCCGAGCACCGCCAGACCATCCTGGAGTCCATCCGGTGAGGGCCGGTCCCCACAGGCCCCTAGCACAGCCCTTCACGTGTGCCAGGAGGCCCTCGGTCAGTGCCTTGGCAGGAGGCAGCCTCTCAGCAGGTCCTCCGGGTGCTGACCTTCAGGGCTGACCTTCAACGCCCTTGCCCTTTCTCCAGCCAAGGGCCTAGATCGTTCTGCCCGGTCACATCGCTGCTTCCTCTACAGGACAGCTGGCACCCTGTTTGGGGAAGGATTCCGTACCTTCGTGACAGACTGGGACAAAGTGACAGCCACGGTAAACACTGCTGCTGCGTCTTCCTGCTTGTGGCCTGTGTCAGGGTCGCCGTTGGGTCGTGGGCCTGCACTCAGTGGTGGGAGGTGTGCCAGGCAGGTCCAAGGTGTAAGCATGCGCTGCTTCTCTTCCCTCCCGCCCCTCTGCTGTGAAAACCGGATGCGCGCGGCCTCTGGGTGTGGGGCGCAGGGAGCAATTCGGTGTTAACGCTGGCGGTAGGTTTTTTAACCTTTGGGCTGGACGATGTGGGAAGAGGTGCTAGAGCTTCAGTTTCCCTCTTCCTTAGAAGTGCTGCCCTTTGGAAAGTGTAACTGGAAATCTGCCTGGCAGCCTCAAGGGTGGGGCCCAGCTAAACCTCCAGGGGCGCCCCAGAGATGTGGCCATGAACCCCTTTAAACCATGCTCCGGTAAGGGTTCCCACCCTCTAGCGGGAGGCGGAGGGCAGCCAGCAAGGCTGTAGGACTCCAGGCACACATTCTAAGGCCCTGTGGTCTGTGCTGTGCCACGCGGCTGCTTAGCACTCAGGGTAGAGGGGAGGGCTTCAGCCAGGACTGGTTCCCAAAAAGCCCACCAATTCTTTTTTTTTGAAGATTTTATTTATTTATTTGAGAGAATGAGAGAGCACATGAGAGGGGGGAGGGTCAGAGGGAGAAGCAGACCCCCTGCCGAGCAGGGAGCCCGACGCGGGACTCGATCCTGGGACTCCAGGATCATGACCTGAGCTGAAGGCAGTCGCTTAACCAACTGAGCCACCCAGGTGCCCGAGAAAAGCCCACCAATTCTGCAAGTACTTCCTAATGTCAGCATTGGGCCGGGCACCGCTCTAGGCTGCACAGTGTGACTTGGCATTTGTTCACGTGGTACTGATGCCCTAACAAAGGGTGAGACAAGTAACCATGCTGACCATGAGCGTCCCTGTGCACCCACATTCCTGGCCTGCTGGCTTCTGAAGCCCTTTCTGCAAGTGCCCTGCTTTGGGCATAATTCTAGCCTCTTTCTGGAGACAGTGAGAAGCAGCAGGGGAGGTCAGGCTGTGCCTCAAGGAAAGCAGGGACTGGACTACCGGGGGAGGGCCAGGATGCCAGTTGAGGAAACCGGCAGCTAGTGAGACTGCTGGCTCTTTTTTTTTTAAGATTTGATTTATTTATTGGAGGGAGGGAGCACAAGGTGGGGGAGGGGCAGAGGGAGAGGGAGAAGCAGGTTCCTTGCTGAGCAGGGAGCCCCATGTGGGGCTCCATCCCAGGACCCTGCGATCACGACCTGAGCCAAAGGCAGATGCTCAACCGTCTGAGCCACCCAGGCAACCCCTCCCCCCAGAGTGTTTTAAAGGCGTTCTGACTGCTCGTGTGGTCTGAGCACCCTGTGCACTCAGATCTTTCCAGACTTTTCCAGCTGTTGTAAACATCTATGTTGAATCTCTGTTGAATCTCTCATGTCCATCTTCAGTCTGGGATCCTCACCTGCCTGGGGCAGTGTTGTGGGCTGATAGTCAGTCCTGGCCTGCCCCCTGACAGGAGCTCCTTGGTGGGGAATCCAGGCACAGGACAGGCTGAGCAGGAAAATGCCCCTTGGCCATCCTTCCTATTTGATCAGCTGCTCATGAGTCAAGCGTTTACCTTCCCAGCAAGCTGGGTAGACTCACGGAGGGGTGGTCATTGGAGAGCGCTGGGCAATGTCAGAGGTTGCTGGATTCTTGGGGCCGGCCCAGCCCCACCTCCCCCATCACAGGCCTCTTGTTCCTGTCACTGTAGTCACCACCTGGTCTCCTGGAACCTCGTTCCTGTGGTCTTAGAGAGTCCTCGCTTCCCCCTGCAGCAGCCAGGCTGTTTGTCTTGTGGGGAAGACGTTTCAGTTTCGTTTCCAGGTGTTGGCATACTTTCCAGGAATCTCTTGTAGTTCTTGGTCACCTGCCCTGTGATTGTGCTTCCACCACAGTGTTCGGTCTGTCTCCTCTGAGCCTCAGGGTCTCTCTGTGTCTTCGTAGCTGGGGCTCCTGTTGCCTGGAAGCTTCCCTAATTCTACTGGAGTGCATCCTCCAGTAGCTTTCTGAGAAGGGGTGGTTATGATAAGCTTTTTGATATCGCGTCTGTCTGGAAATATCTGCGGTCATGCGAAATTGAGTGCCAGCTAGGACGCTGCTCTGTGACCCTTGCTGTCACCTTGCATGGGATGGGATGGGGGGAGGGTGCGGTGCCGACTGCTGACAGCCTGGTGCAGGATTGGTGGGTTCCGCCTGCCTTCCCGCTGCCCCGCTCTAGGTGGCTGGGCTGACGCTGCTGGCCGTCGGAGTCTATTCTGCCAAGAACGCCACATCTGTTGCTGGACGGTACATTGAGGCCCGGCTGGGGAAGCCGTCCCTGGTGAGGGAGACCTCTCGTATCACCGTGCTGGAGGCTCTGAGGCATCCCGTGCAGGTAATTGTGGGCCCCGTCCTCCCTGGAGTGGCATGTCCTTCCCAGTTCTTTCTGGCATTTCAGCCAGGTTGTGAACACGTGTCTTCATTTTCCCCTCTTTACCCAAATACTGTCTATTCTCTCCGGGATGTTGGATCTGATTGTGGCTTTTTTCTCTCTGATGCTATTCTGGGAGCCTGTCCACATCAGCACTGAGGAGATCCTCACCCTAGTCCACTTGGTCACCTCTGTGGATTTGTTAATGTGACTTGTCCCCCTGGGTAGATTTTGGGTTGTTTACAAAATCCTGGGGCTCCTCTGTGCCATCGTCCTGTGAGAGAAGTTGCTGGAAGCAGCACAGTGTGAGCTTCCTTCCTCGAGGGGAGCCAGGCTTTCTGCCCGGTTTGATGTCCTCCCACGGGCTGTGGCTGGATCTCCATAGTGATCACTGTGGGTAACTGAGAAAATAAAGATGGGTAAAGAATCTTTTTCTTTTTTTTTTTTTTAAGCTTTTATTTATTTGAGGGAGAGAGAGGATGAGCTGGGGTGGGGGGGCAGGGCGTAGGAGCAGAGGGAGAAGCAGGCTCCTCACCGAGCAGGGATCCCGATGCGGGGCTCCATCCCAGGACCCCTGAGCCAAAGGCAGACCCTTAACTGACTGAGTGCCCCAGGCGCCCCTAAATCAGTAAATGATCTGAAGGGGCTCCTGGGTGGCTCAGTCAGTTAAGCATTGGGCTCTTGATTTCATCTCAGGTCATGATCTCAGTGTTGTGGGATCGAGCCCCACGTCGGGTTCCCTGCTGCGGACTTGTCGTCTAGGCCAGTAGCACAGACAGCCTCGCAGGCCCCCCGTCCAGAGTGGGAGTGGGGCCCCGTCACATGTGGCCTGGAGTGTGAGTGCCGCGGCAGTTCTGTTCCCACGTGGCAGTCTAGCTGCTCCCCGTGCTCCGTGCCTGGGTCGTGGGCTCTGCTGATAAGCTTGACTGTCCCCATGTTGTGCCCCCCGCCC
The DNA here is from genome assembly GCF_002201575.2 of Neomonachus schauinslandi. NCBI lineage: Eukaryota > Metazoa > Chordata > Mammalia > Carnivora > Phocidae > Neomonachus > Neomonachus schauinslandi. Next base: position 498,767 of record NC_058406.1, read on the forward strand.
CATAGGTCAGCAGGCGGCTCCTCAGTAAGCCTCAGGACGCACTGGAGGGCGTCGTCCTCAGTGTAAGTGGTGCTGCCCATCTGGGGGCTGTAATAGGCTTTGGGGTGGGAGGTGCTCTTCTGCCCATGGAGGTTTTCTACAGGATGGGGCTGCTTTTCATTCCTTTTTTTTTTTTAAGATTATTTATTTATTTATTTGACGGAGAGACAGCGAGAGAGGGAACACAAGCAGGGGGAGTGGGAGAGGGAGAAGCAGACTCCCCACTTAGCAGGGAGCCCGATGCGGGGCTCGATCCCAGGCCCCCGGAACCATGATCCAAGCCAAAGGCAGACGCTTAGGGACTGAGCCACCCGGGCGCCCCAGCTTTTCATTCCTAAAGTAGAATGCCTGGGGTAAGCTGCCTCTTGGGGCTGCCAGACAGGCAGCAGAGTGTCCCCCAACCTGCCATGTCCCCTGGCAGCCCAGCCTGGAAGCACGGGTGCGGGACATTGCCATAGCAACGAGGAACACCAAGAAGAACCACAGCCTGTACAGGAACATTCTGATGTACGGGCCTCCTGGGACTGGCAAGACCCTGTTTGCCAAGGTGAGGGCGCACGGCCACACAGGTGGGTGGGGTGCCGTGGGCAGAGGCTGCAGCTGTGGCTCTTAGGGATGGGCCACATGGGGGGGGGGGGCAGCTTTCCAGGCAGGGGGCATCCCAACAGTACCTGGTGGGGGGCCAGACTGAGTGCATTTGGAGGGGAGGAAAGTAAACAGGCTTTGCCCTCCACCCCCACCCCTGCCCCTCTCTCGCCTAGAAACTTGCGCTGCACTCAGGCATGGACTATGCCATCATGACAGGCGGGGATGTGGCCCCCATGGGGCGGGACGGTGTGACTGCCATGCACAAGGTCTTCGACTGGGCCAGTACCAGCCGGCGAGGGTGAGCCGGGCCCCTCCTGGGATGGCCCCCTGCGTGCATGCACTTGCATGGCCCGGGTTCCTAGCGGCCACCGGAGCGCCAGCTGGGGGGTGGGTTTGGGGGGCGGTGTCGGTGACTTCCCCTGCAGCTTGTCTCCATGGTTGTGCACAAGGCTGGAATACTCTGGGGTTGGGAGTCCAAGGGAGAAATTCACCCCGGGAAGAGATTCCTGGTGGCTTGTGCTCATCACGGGAGCCTCGCTTTTAACACATTAAAGACGAGCGGCTGCCAGCCCCGATACTGAACTTAGTGCCAAATTAGGAGTTTGGCACAAACCAGTCGCTTCCCCGCAGCACCGGCCCTGGGCTCCCCTGTCGGGTCTGGGGTCCCCAACCACTACTGAGGGTAGCCGGCACTTTGTGTTCCTGAAACTGAGTCTAGTTTTAGCGTGCAGCTGGGCGGCCCTCACCGACTTCTTGTTCGTTCTTTTCCCTTCACAGCCTCCTTCTCTTTGTGGATGAAGCGGACGCCTTCCTCAGGAAGCGAGCGACTGTGAGTATTCTGGAAGCTTCTATCTGGCCTGCTGGGCCCAGCCGGCTGTAGGTGAGCGGTCAGGAGTGGTGTCCAGCAGCCGCGTTCGTGCTTTACGGGGAGGTTGCTGGTCACTCACAACGATGTCTGACCCAGACTTGCTCCTCAGCTGCACTTTCTTCATAAATTTGGTCTGAAAAGCAGGAATTGATCCCAGGGCGTCTTTAAAGTCTTCCTTGAAGTTAAGTCTCATGGAGACCCTGTTGTGTGGGGCTCTCAGAGGGATGGAGTGGCACCTTTGTTTAACTTCCCCCGGCTGCCTCCCATCTGATGCCAGAACTTTGTCCGCAGGAGAAGATCAGCGAGGACCTCAGGGCCACCCTGAATGCGTTCCTGCACCGGACGGGACAGCACAGCAGCAAGTGAGGGCCACCCGCCGGTGCGAAGTCCCTTTGCAGAGGGAAACTGAGGCTCTGCTTGAGCTCACACGGCTGCTGTGGGGCGGGGCTGGAACAGGGCATGCACACTTGCCTGGGCGATGGGAAGGGCCGGTTGGGGTGCAGGGGGTGTTTTGTGGAGACTTCTGAGATGTGCTGGGGAGTCTCAGGAGAGCCAGGCGCAAGTCCTTGCCCACAGGTCACTGCACTTGGCATCTCTGCTGGCCCTCCATTGATGGGCTGTAGGGGTGGTCACCCTACGGCCAGGTGCCCTGGGGCATAGGTTGCTCTGGAAAGGGGCTCGCTGCTTCTGAATCCCCTCATCTTGCCCTCTTGCATTGTTGAGGGCCCCCAGTCCTGTGCCCACTAGTCATCCAGGGGCACCTAGCCCTGCCAGTCAGCTGTGTGGCCCCCCAGTCATATGCTTCCCCCTTGCCTGCCATGGCTACTGCCAGCAGAGACCCCCGCCCCTACTCAGACTCCCTGAGAGTCTGGGCCAGGTTCCTGCTGAGTTGGCCCTTCTGCTCAACTAGCTGAACCCCAGACCCTGCAGCTCAGGTTGGGGAGGGGCAGAGGTCTCAGACTGTGGGGTCCCTGTTCCTCCACACAGCAGAGCTTAAATGGCCACCCCATCAGGCTGGGCCCTTGGTCAGTGGAGAGGTGTTCGAGGGAGGGATGGGTAGCAGACGGCAGTGCTGGGCCTTCCTGGGTTTTTCAGGTTAAAAAGCTGCCAAATAGATTCTCCTAGAAAATTCTCCTGTGTGGGTTTAAGAGGCTCCCTGCCCTGGGGGCCAGCGCCCAGGTCGGGCAGGCCCTTAGCCCCTGCTCTGTGCTGGCTTCAGGTTCATGCTGGTCCTGGCCAGCAACCAGCCCGAGCAGTTTGACTGGGCCGTTAACGACCGCATTGACGAGATGGTCCGCTTTGACCTGCCCCAGCGGGAGGAGCGGGAGCGCCTGGTGAGGATGTATTTCGACAAGTACGTTCTGAAGCCAGCCACAGAAGGAAAGCAGTAAGTGTGCTGATGGCCTGAGCACTGGGGGGCCCTCTGTACCCCACCAGCTCCTGGCCCCGGTGCTACACTCCCGTCCTAACCCTGTGGGTCCACATGGGGGTCAGGGGTACGCACCTGCTGGCCCCCATGCCTCCTGCTTTTTGCCAGGTTTTTGAGTCAGTGGCCCGTCATCACAAACAAGCTAGCACCTCCATCCTTTTCTGCTACGTGAAGTCTCTTAACAGTTTGGGGCTTTTGAGGAGTGGAGGCTGCAGTCAGGCCCTGGAGAGTGAGGGGCTGTGGTGGTGGTTGCAGACCTTGGCTGAGCTTTGTTCACTCTGAGGTGGTCGTGGCAGTCTCGGAGCTGACTCCCCGTTGTTCACTACTCACCCCGACTCCCGGAAGCCGGGGCCCCTCGCCAGCACACAGCAGGCCCCTGTTCTGTAGAAGTCACCAGGCGATGGGGAAGCCCTCCACATTCTGTCCCGGCCACCCTCACTCATTGCTCTGTCCAGAGTGTTCCATATAGGCAAAGGCGGGTCTATTTTTAACCATCTCCAGGGAGCCGGATCTCGCAGCAGCACTGACCTGAATCCCTCCTGTCGCTGGTGGCAGTGAGAGCCGTGTTCTGTTCTAGGACGGGCTTTGCCTGCCCGTGCTGTCCCTCTGCTGCCGGAGCCCTTGCGTTCCACTATCTGGGCCTCCTTTCTCCTTTGCCACCCGGCTGGCCCCAGTACACCCACCCCCACCCCAGCCTCCCAGTGGCCCATTCTGGCCTGACTACAGTCCAAACACTGGTTGTGGTCTGAGTTTCTGAGTCCTTTTTTCCATGGGTGTTTTTTTTTTTTAAAGATTTTATTTATTGAGAGAGAATGAGACAGAGCGTGAGGGGGTGAGGGTCAGAGGGAGAAGCAGACTCCCCGCCGAGCAGGGAGCCCGATGCGGGACTCGATCCCGGGACTCCAGGATCATGACCTGAGCTGAAGGCAGTCACCCAACCAACTGAGCCACCCAGGTGCCCCTTTTCCATGGGTGTTTGACTGATTGTCCTGGTCTTTAGCCAGACCTGACAGACATCCTATACTCCACACGGGAGCACCACGTGGGAATTTCTCCTTCACAGGCGCTTGAAGCTAGCTCAGTTTGACTACGGGAGGAAGTGTTCGGAGATTGCATGCCTGACGGAGGGCATGTCGGGCCGGGAGATCTCCCAGCTTGCTGTGGCCTGGCAGGTGAGCTGGGGACGTGCTCCCTGCTACAGGTGTGAGCTTGACCAATTGGGAAATACTGAGTCATTGGAAGGTAACCAGTGCTGGCCCCTGCTCCCCCCCCACCCCCCAGGGTGTTTCTGTTGAAGGGTTTTCTGCACACAGATGTCATGCCCTGTCCTGCATTCTAGCCACCACCAGCTTCTGCCTCCACACCCCCCCACCCCCGCACGCAGGGAGGATGTGGAGACGTGTCACTAGCTTTGGGTATTATGGCCTACCTCCTTGTCATTGTGGTTTTGGTCCAAATCAGATAGAGCTCTGAAATCAGTGGGGTTTCCTGGAAATGAGCCAAGTGTCACATGGGCATCAAGGTCCCACAGGCTCAGGCTTGAGGTCTTGGGAACCTCTGGAGTCTGTCCCAAGCTGGGGCCTAGCACATTTGGGGCAGGCGATTCTGTAGTTGGGGGATAGGGGACCACAGGGGCACATGGAGCATCCCATGAGCCAAAGGTGGGCTTACCAGAGGGCAAATGAGATGAGGAACCAAGGAGTGAATCTGATCTGATAAGGGGTTGGGCATCTCCTTCCTAGCTCTTCACCAGATGGAGACCGTCGGTGTTGAGGATTGTCTGCTCCATGCATGATCGGGTTTGCTGTGGGGTCTTGAGGGCAGCATAGAGCACATGGGTTGAGTTGACTTTATCCTTGTGCTGTGGCCCAGGGCACACGGCCCAGAGTGGTTCTTGTCATTCCCCACACCCAGTTTCCTCCTGAGATGTCCACAGGGCCCCCACCCCCACCCCCCAGGGCAGGGGAGCCGGTTGACCCCCAGGAGTCCTGGGTGCAGACATCCAGAAAGCATTTGCAGGTTGGTGATTGCTGAGAGGGGAAAAGCCCTATCAGGTGGAGGTGCCAAGTAGCTCCCGTCCACCGGCCAGCCCTCGGCTTTGTGTCGGCATTATGGCCTCTGTGGGGCCTGCGCTCACATCTGTCTGGGGCTACCTGACAATCCAGCCACAAGAAACATAACAGTGCTGTTAAGTGAATATGTGTTTGTTAATTAGGCATCTACTTGGATTTGAATGTGGTAGCTTGGATACACAGAGGGACTGTATTAGTCAAAGTGAGCTGGGCTGTGTGCTGTAACAGCTCCAGACTGTAAACTGTGTCCCCACCTGGATCAGCGGGTGCTCTGCTCCAGGCTGCCCTTACTCAGGACCGGGGCCTCATGACGCTGGCTCTGTTTCCACAACCAGCAGGGTGGAGGATAGGATGTCTGTCAGCTTGGGCTGCTCTAACAGTACCACAGCCCAGGGGGCCTAAACATAGACATTCATTTTCCAAGGTTGTGAAGGCAGGAAGTCCCGGGTCAGGGTGCCAGCATGGTGGAGTTCTGATGGTGGCCCCCTTCCTGCCTTTTGGATGGTGATTTTCAGAGCTGGTTGTTGGGCTTGCTCCTGCCTGTCCTGCCCCTCCTTCCAGGCTGGACTGCCTGGGGGGCCCTCATGCACTTGGTCCCTGAAGCCCATGCTGCTTCTACGATGGTTTTATCAATGGAGTTCCTGCTGCCTCTTACCACTTGGTTGTGGGAAGTCACCGCGTTGTTAGCATTATTTTTTAAACAAAATTGACCATTTTAACCATTTTTAGGTACACAGATGAATGGCATTAAGTACATTCACATTGTTGTGCAACCATCACCACCATCTGTCTCCAGACATTTTCATCCTCCTAAGCTGAAATGTCATCCCGTTAAACACTAACCACCCCGCCATCCCCCACCCCCCCATTTCCTGGCTCCTGCACTTGCACTTTCTGTGAATGTGACTCCTCTAGGTAGTGCATGTGAGTGGAACCATGCAGTATTTGTCCTTTTGTGACTGACTTATTTCGTTCAGCATAACGTTCTTAAGGTCCATCTATGTTGTACCATGTGTCAGCATTTCTTCCTTTTTAAGGTAGAATCATAATCCGTTGTGGATATATTTCATTTGTTAATCCCTTCATCCATGGAGATGGACATTTGGGTGGTTGCTGTGAACATGGGTGTGCAGGTGAAACCCCACTCTTCATTCCTTTGAGTGTATACCCGGAAGGGAAATTCCTAGATCATGTGATGAGCTGCTCTTAATGTTTGAGGAGCTGCGGTGCCATTTCCTACAGTGGTTGCACCACTTTACATTCCCCCCAGAAGTGCACACGAGTTGGTTTCTCACCCCCTCATCAACACCTGTTATTTTCTGTTTTTTGGGTAGTAGCCATTCTAGTGGATCTGAAGTGATCTCATTGTGATCTGAATTGCCTTTTCCCTGATGATTAGTGATGTGGCTGTCTTGTGTGCTTTTTGGCCATGTATATGTTTTCTTAGAGAAATGTCTATTCATGTCCTTTGCCCATTTTTGAATCAGGTGGTTTTCTGTTGAGTTTTAGGAGTTCTTTATGTATTGTGGATACTAACCCTTTATCAGATATGTGATTTACAGTTATTTCCTAGCCTTCAGTGAGTTGCTTTTTTACTCTTTATTTGGTTGATAAAGTCCTTTGATGCACAAAAGGTTTGTTTTGTTTTGTTGTAAGATTTTATTTTTGAGTAATCTCTACACCCAACATGGGGCTCAGATTCACCACCCAGAGATCAAGAGTCCCATGCGCCACTGACTGAGCCAGCAGAGTGGCCCCCCTCCCCCCCTTTTTTTAAGATTTTGATGCATAAAAGATTTTAAGATTTTATTTATTTGAGAGAGAGAGCACAAACGGGGGGAGGGGCAGAGGGAGAGGGAGAAGCAGACTCCCCGATGTGCAGGGAGCCCAATGCAGGGCTCGATCCCAGGACCCCAGGACCATGACCTGAGCCGAAGGCAGACGCTCACCCAAATGAGCCATCCAGGTGCCCCTGTACAAAAGATTTTAATTTTGATATAGTCCAGTTTGTCAGTTTTGTTTGTCACTTATGCTTTCAGTGTCGTAGACAAGAAATCATCACTAAATCCAGTGTCTGGAAGCTTACCCTATGGTTTTTTTTTTTAGTAGCTTTGTAATTTGAGGTCTTACATTTAGGTGTGATTCATTTTTTTTTTCTTAAATTTTATTTATTTGAGAGTGAGAGTGAGCAAGAGAGAGAGAGCACGAGTGGCAGGGGATGGGGGGTGGGGCAGAGGCAGAGGGAGAAGCAGACTGCCCGCTGAGCAGGGAGCCTGACATGGGACTCGATCCCAGGACCCGAGATCATGACCTGAGCCGAAGGCAGACGCTTAACTGACTGAGCCAGCCAGGCGCCCCGGTGTGATTCATTTTTAGTTAAGTTTTGTGTGTGGGATAGGGCAAGTAGGGGTCCACCTTCATTCTTTTTTGCATGTGGATATCCAGTGTTCCCAGCACCATTGTTTGAAAAGACTGTCCTCTCCCTATTGAATGGTCTTGGCATCCTTGTTGGAAATCCTCAGACCACACATGTGAGGGTTTCCAGGCTCTCCATTCTACCCCATCGGTCTGTATAACTGCCCTTATGCCAGTACCACAGTGATTTTGTTACTGTAGCTTTGTAGTAGATTTTAAAATCAGGAAACGTGAGACCTGAAAATCTTATCCCAACTGTTTTGGCTCTTTGGCCTCCCTTGAGATTCTATATGAATTTTAGGATGGATTTTTTTTTTTTTTTTTTTTTTTGCAAAAAACATCATTGGGATTTTTGGTAGGGATTGCAGTGAATCTGTAGATCACTTTGGACGGTAATGACACCGTAACAAGTTTAAGTCTTCCAACATACGAACGTGGATATCTTTCTAATTTTGAAATCTTTAATTTCTTTCAGCAGTATTCTGTAGTTCTTAATGTAGAACTCTTTGGCCTTGGTTAAGTTAATTCCTAAGTATTTTTTTCTTTCTGATGCTATTGTAAATGGAATTTTCTTAATTTCTTAATTTCCTTTCCAGATGGTTCATTATTACCATATGGAAACACAAATGGTTTTTTTTTTTTTTTAAAGATTTTATTTATTTATTTGAGAGAGAGAGAATGAGAGAGAGCACATGAGAGGGGGGAGGGTCAGAGGGAGATGCAGACTCCCTGCCGAGCAGGAAGCCTGATGCGGGACTCCATCCAGGGACTCCAGGATCATGACCTGAGCCGAAGGCAGTCGCTTAACCAGCTGAGCCACCCAGGCGCCCCACAAACGGTTTTTTGTTTTTAAGATCTTATTAGAGAGCGAGAGAGAGCATGCGTGCACACAAGCAGAAGGAGCTGTAGAGGGAGAGGGAAAAGCAGACTCCCTGCTGATCAGGGAGCCCAATATGGGGCTCAATCCCAGGACCTAGAGATCATGACCTGAGCCAAAGGCAGACACTTAACTGACTGAGCTACCCAGGTGCTCCAAAACACAAATGATTTTTGTGTGTTAATGTGTCCTGCAAATTTGCTGAATTTGCTTATTAGTTTTATTTTTTACTCACAACCCTGAGATCAAGACGTGACCTGAGATCAAGAGCCAGACACTTAACTGACTGAACGACCCAGGCACCTCTAGTTACTAGTTTTAACTTTCGAGGGGCATCTTTAGGGTTTACTACATATAAGAATATATCATCTTCAAGCAGATAATTTTACTTCTTCCCTGCCAATTTGGATCCCTTTTATTTCTTTTTCTTGCCTAATTGCTCTGGCTACGACTTCCACTACTGTGTTGAATAGAAGTGGTGAGAGTGGGCATCCTTGACTTGTTCCTTATCTCAGAGGAAAAGCTCTCAGTCTTTCACCATTGATAATATATTTGCTGTGGGTTGTTCATAAATGACCTTTAGAACGTTAAGGAAATTTTCCTCCATCTCTAGTTTATTGTTTGCACAAAGAAAGGGTGTTGAACGTTGCAACTGCCATTTTCTGCATCAATTGAGATGATCGTGTGGTTTGTCTTTCATTCTATTAACGTGGTGCATCACGTTGATTAATTTTCCTGTAAGCATCATCCTTGAGTCCAGGGCTTGCCTTTTTTTTTTTTTTTTATGAAGTTTGCTATGTTTCAGTAATTTCAGGCTCACAGGAAAGTTGCAAGGATAGCATGGAGCTTCCCCCACCGTGGTGTGACTCCTCTCACTGGGCACATTTGCCATGTCACTGTGGACTCCACCTCGGACCTGATGTTTTCCAGGACTCCCTCCAAAGTCCCCCATCTCGTTCAGTTGCCATGTCTGCTTGGGCTCCTCTGGGCTGTGACAGTTTTCACATGTCTCTTGTTTTTGATGATCCTGGCAGTTTTGAGGAGTGCTGTTCAGGTGTTACAGAGATTGTCCTTCTGATGTTTTTCTCACAGTTAGACTGAGATTGTGGGTTTTGGGAGAAGACCCCAGAGATGAGGTGCCTTCTGGTCACGTCCTGACAGGGGACACGTGATGTCTGTACAACATCACAGGGATGTTGACCTGGTTAAGGTGGTGCCGCCAGGTTTCTCCATGGTAAAGTTACTGGTTTCCCCTTTTCCTCATTTCTTTGGAGGCCCATTGCTAAGTCCAGCCATCCCTCAATAGGGATCCTGGCCCCCTTGGGCAGATATGTCTGCTCAGATACTCTGGGATTCTGGAAGGGGATCCTGCACTCCCTCTACCTTCCTACCAGGGAAGCTTCCAGCTGCTTTGGGTGCTGAGCATTCAGGGGCAGTTGGGCCTAGCGGGTTACTTTCTGACCAAGCTAGAATTGCTGGGGGTTCCTGGGGAGCTCTCTTCCTAGGGGTCCTGCCCTCCCCTCAGTGTCAGAATGGACCTCCCCCCCCCCCCCCCCCCCTATGGTGGGTTCTGTTGTCTGTGCCCTGGCCCTGAGGGTAGTTTTGCTCTCTGTGAATTAGGGGCCTTCCAGGTCTGCGTTGGGGGTGCTGAGCTGCTTCCTGACAGCTGGCCTCAGACTTTCTATTTTTAGAAAGTCATTGAGAAACTCGGTGATGCGAGAACATGGCACTCGTGCCAACTGGGGATGTGGGCAGGGCCATGGGCATTGCAGGGATGGTGGCTGCCATGGGCTGTGGATTCCCTTGTAAGCACACATGCCTGTGTGTACACTCCTGCACACACAGGGGAGCAAAGCATGTTCTGCTGGCATGCTGGCATGTGTGTGTTCTGCTGGGAAGCCGCGCCCCTCCTGAGACTGAGCACAGGCCTGTGGTAGAGGGTACGGGCCAGCAATCCTCTTAATGGACTCAACATCCCAGTCTTCGCTGCCACCCCTTCAGGTTCTGGAGGGCATCTCCAAGAGGCGAGCTCATGGGTGGGGCCAGCTAGGCTGCCTTATCCCTGGGTCTGGCCCTGTCCTGCAGGTGGGTGGTTCCTGGTGACCGGTGGGGCCCAGGGTCTGAAAGCCTGGGGCTGGGAGACCCTTTTTCCCCTGCAGGTAAGCCCTCTGCATGCCCTGCATCAGTGTTCTCTTTCCCTGCCAGGCCATGGCGTATGCCTCCGAGGATGGGTTCCTCACTGAGGCCATGATGGATGCCCGGGTCCAGGATGCCATCCAGCAGCACCAGCAGAAGATGCAGTGGCTGAAGGCTGAGGGAGCCAGGCCTAAGGGTGACCAGCCCCTGCCCCCAAGTACACAGGCTGAGTGAGCTGGGCCTGGATACCCAGGGGGCACATTGGCCAGGTGGCCCTGCCAGGAAGAAGCACCAAGATGCCCACTTCCCCCAGTGATGGGCCTGCGCAGCTGCCCACCTCAGCATTTTTAAATATTCCTCGGGTCAGGACCAGCACAGCATTAAAGGCCTCTGCTTGGGAGCAGCTGCAGTTGTAGCGTCTTTGTGGGAGGCTGGTTCCTCTGTACCCTGGGCTTTTCCCTTCAGGCTGTGGTGGTGCTTGCTGGGTGGTCCAGACTGGGGCCGTCACCTGACCCCCAGGACACTGCTGGGAGATGGGAGTCTCTAAGCCAGGCCCAGTGCTGGGGGGGAAGCGCTGTCCCCATGTGCAGGGACAGTGGTCCAGCTGGTACTGCCGGTTCTCAGGTGCTGGCTAAGCTCTTGTGGCCGGCTGCTGCATCTGTGTCCAGAGCGGGGCTGGGCATGGGTAGGGGCCTGACCTTGCCCAGTCTCACCCAGCAAGCGAGGGCTGAGCAGAGCAGGCCCCTGTGCTGCTGGGTGGGAGCTGCTTCCCCCCCGGAACTAGGGAGAGGGAGATGCCCTGCATACGTCTGACTGTGATACACCCAGAGGGTAAGAACTAGCTGCCAGCGACCGGTGGTGGTGCCTGAAGGGCCAGAGGCCCACTGGCCAGGAATGTCCAGTGCTGGGGGCGCTGTCCTAGCCCACAGGATCTGTGGCCCTCCATCCATTGGAGTTGGGGTCTTTTTATCCAGAATCCAATAAAAACTTGACAGGATACCTCACAATGTGTGTATCTCATGGCTGATTCAAGGGGCAGGGGCTTGAAAGGGTCACAGGTTCAGAGATGAAAGAAGAGGCAGAGACTGGAGCTTTCTGGAGAATTTACTGACCAGCAGGGGTGGGGGTCACAGTGAGGCGCCCGACCGGGGATGCCCTGGGCAGGGTGGCCACACTTGCCGCAGTGGGGCTTGGGGGCCTTATTGCTGCTAGGCCGGGGCCTCCACCAGACCCCTGCCCCCCGCCCCCCACCCCCTTTGCGGCCCGCGGACGCACACGCCCCATGCACATGCTCCCGTGTGCAGACGTGGGCGCGGCTAGGCGCCGGCCCTTTCCCTGCCAAGACCCTCTCCCGGCCTTGCTTCCCTACGCCAGAACTGGTCCCGAGAAGCAGCCGGGCGCACAGGAAATAACCGGGTTTAAGTATCAGACATGGTCTCAGCCCAGGTGCGGGTGAGACTACAGTGCGCGGGGGCGAGCAGGTGGTCCCGGCCGCCGGCACAGGTGCCCAAGTCCCCCGCCCGCCCTCGCTCAGGGCCCGCCGCCCTGATCCCCGCGCCCTTTCCGGCCCGGGAGGCCGGGGTCCTCCCCCCAGGCCGGCGGCCTGCCCCGCCCCGACCCCCTTTATAAAAAGAAGAGGAGACAGCACCTTCCGCTGGACACGCCCGGCGGCCGCGGGCGCCCTGGCCCGGGGCGGCCGTCCAGTCCCGTGTGCGTGGGCGCGTTGGCCGAAGGCCCCGCGAGTCTTGCGCGCGGCTCAGAGGTGCCGCGGGCTCGGGTGGCCGTTGTGGTAGAGTTTCTGCTTCACGTGCACCATGTTGCCGGCCGCCTCCTCGAAGGGTCTGTGCGGCCGCCGGCCCAGCTCCCGCAGGCTGCAAAGCTTGGGCAGCCAGGTCCACGAGCCGTCTGCGGGGCGGGGGCGCGGTCAGGACGAGGTCAGGGCGGAGGCGTGGGCGGCGCGCGGTGGGTGGGGAGCGCGGCCAAGGAAAGGCGTGGGCGGGTCGGTGTTGGAGGCGTGGTCGAGCGGAGGCACGGCGTGGGAGGGGGCGTGGCGAGAAGCGACGGGCGTGGCCTAGGTGAGGGCGTGGCCATGGCGGGAACGTGACCCCGGTGGGGGCGTGACCTAAAGGGTTGCGGTGGGGCGGGTGGGCGAGGCGTGGCACCGCGGGGGCGTGGCTATGAGGGCGTGGCCTGGGAGGGAACGAGGCGATCCCTGGTGGGGGCGTGGTGTGGCGAGGGGGCGTGGCCTTGGAGGGGTGGTCCGGGAGGGCGCGGCGGGGCCGGTTCTGGTGGGGGCGTGACGCCGGGGGCGTGGCCAGGGAGGGCCCGGCGGGGCGGGGCCCGGGGCGGGGCCCGGGGCGGGTGGGACGCAAGGGCCGGGCCGCGCGCCCCCCGCCGCCCTCACTCACCGTAGCGCCGGCCGGCCCTCCAGGCGCGCACAGCGCAGTGCAGGACGCCGTCCATCCACACCAGGAACCAGCTGATGCAGAAGCCGAGCAGCAGCCCCAACATGAGGTCGATCTCCTGCTTGGTGACGTTGTCTGTCACGAAGTAGTTCTCGGAGGCGTCCACCACCGACTGGTCCCCGTCGTAAGGGATCACGTAGTGGATGTGGTGCCTGGGGGCGGCAGGGCGGGCTGGCACCTCTCCCGTGGGTCGGGCAGCGACCCCGGCGGTAAGCGGCACCCGTTCGCCCTGCTGGCCTTAGAGCAGCCCTTGTGCGGAGCTGAGGTCAGGAAGGGGCCCGCCCACCGGGCAAGAGGCTGCCCAGAGGGGGTAGTGTGCGCGGTCAGCGGTCAGAGTGAAGCCTGCCCACGTATCACCCTCCTCCGTCCTCTGCCCCGGGGCTCAGAGGCAACCGTGCCGGGTCACGGGAACAGTGCAGGTGAACAAGCTTCCAGCGCGAAGGCCCGGGGCGGGATGTCCCCATCCAGTCGCAGGTTCACAGCCTCCCCTCCCACACGCCTTCTCATCCTCCTCCCTGCTACCAAATGCCAAGTGGGTCAGCCCTGCCCTGGGCCTCTGGTCTTCCTTCTGCTCCTTCATCCTTTGCAGGCACCTCCCCTTCCTCTGTTCTCTGGGCTGGAGGTCCAGCGGGCTCTGTCCAGTGTCCATCTCACGCCCCCTCTCCTGCCCATGGCCCCACAGAGGTGCATGTCCATGGCCGGCGCTGCGGCTCCCGGGATGCTCCAGCTGCCCCAGGTTCCCTGGACTCCCATGTGTTGCCTCCCCCACCAAGGCCTGTGCGGTGTTTCTCAGCCTCCCTTCCCCCCACTGTCCAGGCTTGCCTCTGAGGAACTTTGAACTCTCCCCACATGCTTCCTTCCAGTTTCAGGCCTTTCTGGATTCCCTCCTCCAGCAAGCCCTCCTGGGCCTGGGTGGGGTGGCCCTACTCAGGAGATCAGCACCCAGGACAACAGACTCTGGGTCTGTCCCCACTCCCGACCCCCTCTTCGGCCTGCAGGAGAGCCCAGGAGAGGGACCGTGGGGTCCACCCTTCGCCCCTGTCGTCCTCCTGCCTGGCAGTGCAGGGGCCTCTCTCGAGCCCTCCTGCCCACGGGGCCAGCTCTCATGGTTCCCCTCCTCCCCGAGCCCCTTTGCTGGTCTTTCCAACTCTAGCCCCAATCCCCTGAAGTCCCCGGCCGCACACACTCCCCCCACCCTCCCTGTCTGCTCTGAGCTCTAGCGCCTGTGTGGCGTCTCCATGTGGGATCTACAGACACCTCAAACCCATACCTAAAAATAGCTCCTCCCTCCCCACACCTGCTTCTCCCCATCTTCCCCTCAGTTAGCTGCTGGCACCTCCGCCTGCTGTTCAGCTGAGATAGGTCCCTGCCCCCACGCCCCAACCTCGCAACTGGCCATGTTCCACACTCCCCCACAGGGACCGTCTCAAATACGGAAACCACTACTCCTCCCTGATTCCCTGCTGTTCCTTCCCTACCGATGTCCCTGCACCAGCGGGGTCCACACAGCGTCTTCCTCCCAGTAGGAGCCCAGCAGGGATGGCGGCAGGCAGGCCTCTCCTCACACCCCCTCCTGCTCCTTCTGGGAACTCTGGAGGCCATCCTGCTCAGCATGTCCAGAGTGTGACCAGTCCCAGTGGTGGGGCCTTGGCTACAGCCCCACGGCTCGGAGTCAGTAGCGAGGACGGCCTGATACGTGGCAGCCGTGCTTACTGATCAGTTTGTCAGTAGCTACTGTCAGTCACCAATAAGTGGTGGAAAACTATTAATCACCACCCAGAATGAGCAGCAGCTGCAGGTTCCCCAGGAGCGGACGCCATTCGTGACCCGTTCAAGGTCCCCATCACCGGGGGCGCACAAGGCCAGGCAGGCCACACAGGGGCTGCTAACACAGAGCACCACTGTCCCCTCCTGCTTTACCCAGCCTTCTGGGCCGAGGACCCCTGACAGGGCCTTCCTCAGGACTGCTGCTTCCTGCCCCTGGACACACAGCTGGTCAAGGTAGGGAACTTGAAGGTCAGGCTGCCAAAGAAGCCAGAAACGTGCCTGGTGCCCTGCAAGCAGGGTGAGGCCAGGGCCCCAACCGCCCCCGGCGGCTCAGGACCTCCAGGGGGTCACAGGTCACAACCTGTGCCCCCATCCCTGGCCTGGCGCCTGCAGCTCCTCGCTGCCCCTCACGCTCGCTCCTCCTTCTCCAAGTCAGGCCCCTGGTCTCACACGTGCACACGGACTTTCATGACGTGTACATACACGGGTCTTGCCTGGGCCACGCATGCTGCATGTGCCTACCTGAGGTCCGAAGCATGTTGTGTATACACGCCGGCCGCATGCACAAGACGTGGCGTGTATACCATGGACTCAGGTCCCCAAGCTCCACATGTGTGCGTGTGCATGCTTCCCAGGCACGAGCGCGGCGTGTCGCATGCGGATGCACATGCACTCAGCCTGGCACCCAGCCGTCCCCACCATAACGCACAACCCGCCTGCCGGCACGCACACTAGGAGCCTTCATCTACACACGTGACCCCTGCGTGAAGTTCTCCGCATGGCAGGTCGGACGCATACACGTGTGCAGGCTCCACATGGCGCATGCACACACGGACAGAGCCGCCTGGGGCAGCCTGTGCACACGGTCTACACACGGACACTTCCTGTGCAGCACTGTTCTCTGCAGACACACTCACCGTGCCCACGCGGAGCACACTCGTCGCTGTATGCTGTCTGGGTGCTATGCGTGCACTGTGCATACACATGTATGTTGTCGGTGTGTAAGAATACGTTGTACACTGAATCCACGTATCCTGTGTGAAGTGATGTGGACACACGCACCCAGAAGCTCTACGTCTGCAGCAGGGGCGGCTCTCCGGGTTTTCTGCGTCCCCAGACGCGCTAAGCTGCGCACACAGGACTGGCTTCAGCCGGCACCCCGCTCGCGAGCGTCCTAGCTGAGTCCGCACGGACTCTGGATGCTACGGATGACGCGTCCACGCATCCCGGGCAAATACACGCTGGAAACACCCCCTGTCTGCCCAGATGGGTCCTTGGTGTGAGGTCACAGGCACATACATGCTGGTCATGACACAACAGCCCACACACATGTAAAATGTGCCTCCGGGAGAGTCTCGGGACCACCCCGGTTTAACCTGCTCATAGTCGTGGCTGACCCAGGTGGCCATGGGGCTGACCTTGTGCCCTTCCTTAGTTTGGGGCTGTGTGCACCACGAACGAACACAGGGATCTCTGGGAAAGAGTGCAGCCCCCCCTCCCCCCCAGCAAACTCTTCCGATGGTTCTTGGGACAGCACATGCGAGGGCCATTACACTCCCTCTCTACCTTCCCTAACGTCTGGGTTCTGCTTCCATACGCTGCTCGGTAGCCATGGCACGTAACTGTCCTGTCTCTCTTACACACACCCCCACCCACAGTGTGTGCACACGTGTCCCTGGGGCAGAAATACAGGACAGGGTTGAGGAACACAGCTTCCGGGCTCGGCCTGCAGTCCCTCACTAGCTGTGTGACCTTGGGCAAGTCTCTATCCACCCAAGCGTCTCTCTGCTTTCTCTTGGTGCCAGCATGAGGGCTTCCCGTGGAGATGCTGTGCATGCGAATGTGTGTGCGCTATGTGTACGCACATGGATATGCACAGACAGTACACACATGCGCGTCTCATGAGAACATGTTTATTTTGTACATGGACGTACAAACATGCATGGCCAGGAAGACTCCGTCACTACACGTGCACAGAATGGGGGCGTTCACACAGTGGATGTAGGGGGCCTGGGTTCTCCCACGGCTCTCTGAATGACCTTGAGCAAGCCACACCCAGCTTTGCCTCAGTTCCTCCTCTGTGCAATGACAGGGCTGGACCAGATGCCCCTCGAGGTAGGCTCTGCCCACCTTGACCTTCTGCATTTCCCTGTACCTGGCTTGCAGGAAAGTTCATGAACATTAGTGCAGGGCCCAGGGAGGACGGTGTACTCTGTGGGCACAGCCGTGCGCAGGATCCCTCCTGACACACAGGGCTGGGCTGTGGCTCTCCTGGCCTCCAGGCCCTGGACCAGGAGGCCTGGGGCCCATTCTGCCCATCACCCTGACACAGGCCCTTTCTCTAAAGGCATTTTGGGAGGGGGTCCTAACTACTCAGGCATGCTCCCCCTCCTGGAACCCGATTGGCCAATCCCCAGGTGCCCAGCGGAGGCTGGGCAGTCCTTCCCCCACGGGCCTAGCGCAGTCCTGCAGCCAGGCCTGCTTGGGGCTTGCCTGCGCCCCAGTGGGCCCCGCCGCCGCACATGTGTGATCACGCGTGTGCCCCACCGGGCGCGGACTCACCGGCCACAGTTGCAGTGGCAGACGCGGTCCTCGCCCCGCAGGTGCGGGAGGATGTAGTTGTGGAATCGGTCCAGCAGTGCGTTCATGTCCATCAAGCACGCGATGGCCTGGAAGAGCCCATGACCGGTCAGCGCCGAGAAGTGGGCCTGGCCGGAGCCCCGGGGCGTGGGGTGGGGTGTGGGGGGCGGCGCGCTGGGGGTGGGGGAGCGCAGCCCTGGGATAGGGGTGCCCGGGGCAACCCCAGAATCGGGGAGCTCAGGGCAGTCGAGATGGGAAGCGCAGGCCAAGGATGGGGAGCTCGGCGCTGCCGGGAGACGGGGAGCACAGCCCGGAGATGGGGAGCGCAGCCCGGGGATGGGGAGCGCAGCCCGGGGATGGGGAACGCGGGGCAGCCCGGGATGGGAAACGCAGGCCGGGGATGGGGAGCGCAGGCCGTGCGGGCCGGTAAACAAGGCGCGGGAGGTGGGGGAGGCGGCGCGCGGGCGCGGGAGGCGGGCGCGGGCGCACGGGAAGCCCCTCCGCTCACCATCACGATCGACGCCCCCAGAATCATGAAGATCATGGTGTTCGCGCTCATGGACTTCGGGCGGGCCGGGGCCGGGCCGGAGCCCCGCCCCCCGGCCCCGGCGCCCCCCCGGCCCCGGCCCGATGCTGGGCCCCCGCCGCCTCCGCAGAGGTCAGCCCGCCAAGCACCCGCCGGGGAGGAGGCACGGGGCGGGGCGGGCAGAGGACGCCGCCGC
>NC_058406.1:517124-555885 GCF_002201575.2 Neomonachus schauinslandi
CGCGCGCTCGGCGCCGCTCCGGCCTCCGCTGCCTGCCCGCCCTCCGCGCCCGCCTCCCGGGAGGGGCCGCGCCGCCCGCCCGCGGGCCCCGCCCCGCGCCGCGTTGCTGGCCGGACCCCTCCCCGGGGGCCGCAGGGCGGGCTCTCGTCCCCATCGGGCCCGGCCCGGCCCTGGTTGCCTGCCCAGCGCCCCTGGACCCTGGGGCCACGTCCAGACCAGACCGAGCGGTCCAGGAGAGGGCACTGGGGTTCGTCCCTAGACCCTCCTCCTGGGCCTCGGGGCCGCCGGCACGTTGGTTGGCACCCGGCTTCCTCCAGCAAGTGCCTGCCTTTAGCGGAGGGCCCTGCAGGGCCGCTGGGGAGCTGCCAGGGAGGTCACGCCAAAGCCATGGCCACATGGCCCAGCAAAAAAACAAAGGATGCCCCACAGTGGTGGCAAGGCCAGCCTCAGTCCCAACTTCCCTTAGGGGTCAGCTCCAGGCACCGGGACTGGGCAGCCTGGAAGCCCAGGCCAGTGTCCACGGTTCTCAGCAGGCTGCCCCATGATCCTGGGAGCCTGGGGAAGAGTCCCTGAGCCAAGCGGTCATCCACAGCCCCAAGACAGCACTGCCCACGCGGGAGTCCCCGACACTTCCCCACAGGGACCTGAGGTTTTCCACAGCTAGGGGTCAGGAGGGGTCGTGGGGAAGGAAGACTCCTTGGGGGACAACGATCTCAGCCCCAGGAGAAGGTGCCACAGGGAGAAGGGTTCCGTTCTTCCAGCAGTCCCCGTGGGCAGCAGGACCTCAGGATCCTGCTAGGAAGCTGGGCTGCCCCACAGGCCCTGGTGCCCCCATCCCCCAACCTCAGAAGGCCCAGGGGTCCCTCCAGAGGGACCTGTGGCAGTTGGGCAGGAGCAAGCCCGCTGGGGACTCAGGACAAAGCGAAAACGACCAGCAACATGGATTTACTGGAACTGCAGGTGCTTTCCTAGCAGGTAAAGCCCATTGCTTTATTCAGGTTATTTGTACATTCCAGCAAGTTTGGGAAGCAGAGGGGAAGGGACCACAATGAAAGCCACAAATGCATGGGGGAAATGTACCATAAACCGTTGTTTACTTTTCTGGGTAAAGGAAAAAAAAAAACCTTTATAATCAACATCCCACTCGTAAGTAAAAGCGGGAGGGAGAAAACGTGATTGTTTTGAATCTGGCATCTGTGTGTCCTTGCATTTCCTATGCACAGTTTATTGGGTACCACTGCCGTGGCCGGCAGAATACCTAAAAGTAAAAACAAATATCAGGAAGGAAAAAGTATTAACAAAAGGAAGCTCAAAAAGACGGCTTCAGGAGGGTGGGTGGCGCCCCGGGCGCCAGGCCAGGTGGGTCAGTAGAAGCAGACCGTGTGCAGGAAGGCTCTGCCGCTCTTCTCCTCGAACTCCTGGAGCAGCTCATCGATCTCGTTCTCCATGTCCTCTGTGTGCTGAATCTGGGGAGAGCACACAGGCCACCCTGAGCCCCGGCCCCAACCCCGCCCCCAGCAAAAGCGAGGGCAACACCTGCTGAGCTTGTGCTGTCCTCCGCTCTGCAGACTCATTCCCACCCACCCCAGGCCGGGGCCTGAGGACAGAGGGTTGGGGGCAATCCCACCAGGGAAGGGAGGCAGGGAGCCTGCAGCCGGGCCTGCCCTCGGACGCCCCCTGTACATGAACTATGGAAGCTCACGGCCCCCCCTGCCCCCACTCTGCCATGGTGCAGTCACTTGCTCAAAGGCACCCAGTGACGAAGCCAGCCCAGGCTCTGCAGTGCAGCTGAACATCTGTGGCCTCCATCCTGGTGCTGCCCCTAGCATAACCCCCACGTTGTGAGACCCACAGATGTGTGCAGATGTGGCGGGACGTCCCCTGGTGGAGAACCACTGCCCTAAAGGAGGAGGTGCGGCCAGCGGCCAGCTCAAGGCTGATTCAGGGCTGGTATGGGCTGGACCACGGCTGAGGCTATTCACTGGCCTGAGTCTTGGCCTGTAAGCAGTGCCACTCTGAAGTGAAGAGCAGCCCCTCTGTAACTCGCTTGTCAAGGTGACCCAAATGGAAGTCACATGTGCAACTTCTGGGACTTGTGTTCCTCTTCAGCCCATTCTCCTGCATCATGGCCAGAACATGGCCACAAGTGCTGGAGCTTCAGCAGCCATGCTGGGCCATGAGGCATCTTGGGAACAGGAGCTGTGCTGGACGCAACGAGAGAGGAGGACCTGGGCCCCTCCCGTGGCAAACCAGTCCAGGCCTGCCTGTCTCTGGACTTCTTGGTTAAGCCACATGTTTCACTCATTTTTCTGTCACTCAGAGTCACCTGACTTAAATGCAGATCTCACGGGCAGAACCTATAGGACAAGGCATATGGGTCTCTCCTTGGATAGGTCCTTTTGCCAGGCCTAAGAGGAAATGTTTTTGCTCTGAGCATAGCCACGTAGTAGCTGCAAAGCCCCTACGGTTTTCCACACAAGGCAGGATGCCCAGGGCCACTCGGGGAAGGCCAAGGACCGACAGGTCCTGAGGGTGCAGAAGAGGACATGACAGCATCCACAGAGCTCTGGGGGCCCCCGGGCTCTGCTAGACCTGATTGGGATTTTGGCAGAAGCTCTTGGTGGGCACACGGCCAGACACTGAGCAGGACACTGCACTTCCATCACCCGAAGAAAAAGCACAGAAGCAAGTTCTTAAATCAAAGCCGCGTGGTCGATGGGTGCCTCTGTGCTGATCTGGGTTTGAACATCTGAAATTACCCCAACATGAACATGAACTAAACTGCGTGACAGCCCCTTTCCTGGTAAAACCTGTGTGTCAGGAGGAGATGGTCCTGGTCATCCCTCCGGCAGAGACTGCTCCCGGGGACCCCAGGGCAGGCACACCTGGACCCCTGGGCCAGAGCAGGCGTGCGGCAGCGGCGGGGGCGGGGGCGGGACACTCACACACTGGCACAGCTCGCAGATGAGGAACGCCCCCAGGGTGGCCTCTTCGTGGTTGTCCTGGATGTCCACATTGATCACGTGCACTGGCTGGCAGGTCTCCTGCTCTCTGGAATTCAGATCTAACGGGACCAGGACGACACGGCGGTCAGAGGCCGTGGAACCAGGGCACCTGCTCCCTGGCCCCGGGGTGGTCAACCAGGCCGAGCACTCCCAAGCCCGGTGTGATTCAAGGAAACCTGGTGATCATCAGCCTCAACGTGCCGACCAGCTGGTCTCACTCACGAACAGCCAGGCTGCCTGGAGTAGAGCATCCGACAGCATTTTCACTCACCAAGTACCAGACCCCTGGTTCCTTCGTTTCACACATGCTCTTCATGCACCCCAAAGACCTTAAAACCTGCACTATGTGCTCAGCCAACACACAGGTGGTTCTGCATGGATGAACATGACCAGCCAAAGGCTACAATCTCCCACCCCCACCTCCATCCTCAGGTGGGCCCTACAGGCTGGGGGCCTCCTCTCTACAGCCTTGACCACCTTCCCCAGCCCTGGAAGCAGCTGCACGTCCTGCCCAGGGAGGCCACTGAGGCCATGACAGGCGAAGTGGCCCAGGCACTCCGGGCACACTCGGTCTGCAGCCTTACCTTCCACCACCTGATCGTACACTCTCTCTTCACAGGTGAGGATCAGATCAAACAGGTCTCTGCAGTTCTGGAACCTTTCTGGCCGCGGCTTGATCCTCTTATTTCTGTCCAACATATGTAAGATGCCATTCTGCGTATAGCTAAGTGCTAGAGTCAAGGAACTTTAGAAAGACTTTTCTCAAACCCAGGAGGCGCCTAAACCCCCGCCCAGCTCAGCGCCTTGAGCAAACACCAGCACAGCCCTCCCCAGCAGGTGCATCGAAGCAACGGAAGGGTTGAGGCAGTTCTGGGGAGTGGGCCGTGCCCGCCCCCTGGGTCCTGCAGAAGACAAGCCCGTGGGGAAGGCGCTTGCCTTAAGCCCTGCAGACTGGCCCTGACCAGCATCTCTACACACGCTCACCTCAGCCTGCCAGGCTGGCCACAGCCTTCACACCAACCCCTTTCCAGAAAGCAGAGACCTGATATCTGCAACCTTCGCTCTCCTTTCTTCAACCTGCTGCTTTGACTCCTCCTGCAGCAACTCGGTGACCATTCACAATGAGCACAAGCTCTTCAGCAAAGACAAAGCCAGTCTCCCCAAGTCTGCTCAGTTACAGCAGTACCAGAAAAATCTGGAAACCACCAAGAAAGGGAACTTCAGCAGCAAGAAGAGGGTGCAGGGGGCAGAAGCCCCAGGTTAACTGAAAAATAGAGAGTGAGGGAGGCCCAGAGCCTAGAGGGCCCAGAGTCCCGCGGGGCTGAGGGGACACGCACAGCAGAGGTGTGCGGCCTACCCCCACCCAACCCCAGTGGCCCAGTCTATACTCAGGGCCCCAGGGATAGGGTTCACTGCCCTCAAGAGACTGGGACAAAGGCCCTGAAGACGCGGCCATGGTCTCTAAAGGTCGTTCCTGACAGCTGGGGATAAGCACCTCGTTAATTCTGTTTAATAAGAGACATAGAGTAGCTGACTGAGGATTTCTGAGTGATACATTTAATGGCTTTCCCAGATGTTAAGTTACAACAATTTGCTTAAGCTATTATTCAAAATACATTTCCTGCCTTTCTAGAGAACTTCCAGAATGTATTCAAGCGGTCTACAGGAGAGTTCTAAGTTGAAAAGACACGTGACTGTTAGCCGGGAGGTGCTTTTCCATCTGGTCATTTTTTAGCCAAGCGTCCCACCCATGACGCATGTCCCTGGGCTGGGCCCGCTGCCGGCCCACCCCCCCCCCCCCCCCACCCCCACCCCGCTGCGCCCACCCGGGGCGGCTGTGAGCCCACACGCAGGCCAAGCAGCACTCGGCCCTTCATGCGCTTGGCGTCCGAGTCCAGTGTGAAGACACGGCTCGGAACAGGCCCCTGTGTGAACAGGGAGGATAGAGGCGGCCGAAGCAGGCAGGAGGGCCCTTGGTCCCGCTGCCCGAACTCCCGCCGGCAGGACGAAGACTGCCGAGCTCCAGCGCCGTCCCGGGAGACAGACCGCCACCCAGGGGCGTGCAGCTCGCAGCTCGCCTCTGGCTCCCAGGCCCCGCCCTTGAGGAGGGACGGGGCCACTAGGCGCTCGGCAGCAGTGCCCCTAGGGCCCCGCCAAACTGCCCCTCCTTTATTTAAGCCTCAGTGATTTATATAGAAGAGGAACAAACGAAAGAAAAAGTGCCTAGTTCAGGGATCAAACCCCAACCCTCAGTAGTGGATGAGGAAAGTAGCGACAGTAGCCCATTTGGACTGTCTTCTGGCAAACAACAGTGATGCAAGGCCCGCGCTGGGCCAGGTGGAAGTGCACAAGCTAGGAGCCCTTGGAGATGAACCCACAAACCCACCGGCCGCTCCAGAGCCCCCCTGGAAACCACGCGAGGACAGGAACAGGATGTGACAGCCACCAGAGTGCAGCGAGATGCCCCAGCACACACAGGCCTGGACCAGCCACCAGCCTGGCTGCCCGTGTTGAGTGAGCGGCCAGCCAACTCCCAAAGGCAGGACGGCGCCGCCAGGGACGGCAGGGCAGGAGGCCAGAGTCTCACCAGCAGGTCACACCCTCCTGAGAAAGGAGCTCCCTTGACCGGACTAGGAAACTGGGTTCCTAGGTGGGTAGGGGCATAGGATGTGGCATGCGGGCGCCCCCTCTCCCCAGCACCCTGACCAAAAGTGCCCTGGGATGGATCGGGGGGAGGCTCCTAGTGAAGCTTCAGCCTCCACGTGAACCTGAGATACCTCCTGAAGGCCGAGGAGATGGGGATGAAGCCACAGGTACGCATTCTGGCTCTTGTGCAATGCAGACCTCTGGGTGAGGCCCCCCACCCCCGCCCCGCTGAGCAACGTGGTCTGAGGCCGAGGAGCCACCATGCTCTCCTAGCCCCCGGCCTTCAGAAGGCACGTGTCTTCATGCTCTCACCTGCAACAGGTGAAGGAGCACGTGAGTCCGTCCGTCCAACCACCCCCTCCCACAGCTGCGAGGCCGGCACAGATCTGGGGGCACCTGGAGGGTGCGAGGGCCCAGGCAGAGACCTGGTGCTCTGTGTCCCACCACAGGAAGCACAGAAAGGATCCTCTTGAAACACTCTGGGGTCTTAACCATCCAACGAACAATTCAGACCTTGTCAGAGTGCCTCTGCCCCACAGGCCCCAAGTGTTCCCACTCTGCAACCAGGGGAAGCCAGAAGCTTCACCCTGGGGGGCCCCTGGGCTCCCCTTACACCCACCATAGGGGTTAACACGCTCATGGCGGCAGGGTCAGGCCCTGGCTGGACCAAACTGATTTTCGCCCAGTAAAAGCAAGCCTATTTCAGAGATGCTGAGCGAACAGCCCCGAGGACACACCGGTGGGGTATCACCACCTGCTGTCCCAAACGCTGCCATGCCTAATTCAGGTCTTTCCACTTTCTGGCCTTGGATGTGAACCCAAATCCTATGTAGCTGAGGATTCCCAAGAGCGGGCCACACCTAGAGAACCTGTTCATCTTTTTGAATCCTATAATCTAGTTTTACTTCCGATTTTAGGCTTGATCAAATGGAAACATAAGACATGGAACAAGAATTCTTATGTGGGGACCCAAGTCCCCTCTGGGGAAAGATCCTCAAAGGCAGCTCAGCTCAGAAGTGCCCAAGCGCCAGCCACCTGCCCTGCTGGCTGGGCCACCGGGGCCACTCTGGACACAGCTGTGGGCGTGGGTGACGCTGAGAGGGTTGCCGCTGTGCTGAACCCAGGCCCATGGCCCCGAGACGGACGACAGCCAGCTGTGCCCCAGGGGTGTGTGGAGCTTCTGAAAGCCCCCCAAAGGCTCGAGGACAGAATACAGCATCCAGGTCAGCAGGGCCATGCTCCCGGGAAGCCCAGGGCAATCTCCCAATCCCAAACCCACCACGAGGGAAAACTCCCTGGCCCAAGAAATTAGAACCCCCAGTCAGGAGCCTGCCCTTCTCTCTTCTCTTCTCTGCTGGCCTCGAGAATCCACTGGGACCCCTTCCTGCCCCCGAGGCTTCCCTCTGGTGTGCGCAACACGTGAGAAGGGGGGAGAGGCGTCCAGGGAACCCCCTACATGCAGCTGGAGTCTCTTAGGCACCTGCTGCCCTGCAGGTACCCGGTGGAAGGGCAGCCCCTCAACGGGGAACTGGGTCTTCCCACCCATCACAGGAACAATTAGTGTTTAGTTCAGATCTCAGGGTCATGTAGTTGCAACATTTCTGCCTTCACTTCAAATCAGCACCAACTGAGGCGTGAATGGGGCGGGCCTGTGGCCCCGCGAGCTCTAGCATTCAGTGGACACACGGGTGGCTGCCCCCTCGACCCCCGGCCCACACAGCGCGGCCAGGACGGTCCGCTCAGGGCCACAGCGTGAAGCGGTGCCCGGCCCCACACGCCCAGGGCCGGACGCTGTGTGGGCCCTGTGTCACCGAGAATCTGTTGGAACAAAACCTCCCGGGCTTCGTCGAAGGCCTCTTTAAAAACACAACCCCAAGAACCACAGGCAGTGGCCACCAAAGCAGCAGCAGTCACATGCCTGCCTCCACGCGGACCTTTCAGGATCATTTCATGTTAGTCAAATGGCCACGTCCCCAAAGCGAACAGTGAGGAACACACTGGACCCTGCAGACACACGAGCTCGGCACCTCCCGGAGAACACAGCCTCCGAGAGCCCGCCAGGAGATGTCAACATCACCATTTTTAGGCACAAATGTTACTCAGGTGAAAAAATAAAGAACATTAGGAAAACAAGCCTCTGGGTTTGCACATTCAGGGTGTGGGGATCTGAGGCCTCCCGGGGCCACCAACCTGCCACGTGGCGATGCGAATGCTCTAAGTGGGGACCCAGGCCTGGGAGGCGAGGCCCACGGGCAGCAGGGACCAACAGCAGGCACACCGAGGCAGAGGCGCCCACGACTGCACACAGAATCGCAGTGGCGGCGAAGTCCCTTTTGCTGGGCTAACATTGGCAGAGAACGTGTTGGGACGAAGGCCTCTGCGTTTGCGATCACGCTGTGCACGTGCCTGTGGCAGCAGCCCCAGTCGTAGCATCATCCAGGGCGGCCCCCAGCCTCACTGGGGACTATTCCAGTTCTGAGGAGGGGGCAGCTCTCGTCTCATCTGAGTGATCGGCACTTGGGGCGCGCAGAAAGATGCTGCCTGATCTGCCTAACCTGGCACTTTGCAAGCTGTGCTGCTTGGAACAGATGCTTCTTGGAGATGCCGGCCGCCCCGCGTGGACAGACTGCCCCCCACGCAGCACAGCAGTTTCTGCTCCCCTCCGGCTGATCTGCACCAAGCATCGGCGGACTGTGGAGGGGAGGGTTAAGCCATCCCATTTCTTCAAAGGAAACACCCCCCTTTGAACGGGGTCTCAAAGTACTGGCCGGACAATTCTTCGATCCTTCGTGCCGGCAGCCACCTGCTCCAAAACCTGGAGATGGGGATAGCGGGGTCAAAGTTCAGGACCTCGCCTGAGGCTCCTCCAGCTTTAGAGAGAGAGAGGGTCTCACTCCTGGCCGCTGTAAGTCGGCAGATGTGAGCAGATGACAAGGGTCCACCATAATGCACAGTCCAGCAAGGCTGAGTTCAAGTTAGTTATAGGAGACTTTTAAATAACAGAAGTAGTAGATGACCACTTGTCCAAATAGGGTAAAACACTGTATTCATTTAAATTTGAGAGAATGGTCGCCAAAAAAACTTTTTAAAATAACATGGCTGAATAAATAAATTACAGTGGGAAAAATACTTTGTGCGTGTGTGTGTTTTTAGAGCAGGCTCTACGCCCACCATGGGGATCGAAGTCTCAACCCGGAGATCAAGAGTCACGGCTCCACCAATGGAGCTGGCTGGGCAACCCCCCCTTAGTCTCTGTTTCACAGACACGCGCACCTACCCCCAGCTGTTTAATTTTATAAAAATTTTAACCTCAAAACAAAAAGCTGAGCCTGAAGATGAAGACTTTTAGTGAACACGTACTTTTTGAAACTTCCTGAAGAAAAACTTTTAAAATTATGAATTTAGTCTGCAATACCATGTCTTTTCTACATAAATGGTTCGAGACTGGACTAAGTCCCAACCAAGCCCCCCGTGGGGAGGAAGGCTGAGTCCAGCAGCAGGGGATGGCGGCCACCGCGGGGACAACGCGCGCGGAGCTCTGCCGGCGGAAGGCAGCAGCCTGCGGGCTGGGAACGGTCTGCAGCAACCCAGACGCCCGATATGACTGCAACCAAGTACAAGGGAAAAATAAGACCCTCTTCCTCACTGAAATTCTAGTTACTTAGTGATTTAAGGAAAAATAGTTGTCTTACCACAAAATTTAAGAATCTTAAAAAAGGGGGGGAAAAAAAAAAAAGGTAAGCCAAAAGCCGGAACAGGACACAGTAACTAAACAAAGCCCACGGTGGTCACTGAGCTGAAACGGTCCCCGCCTGACCCCGCCCCTGCTCAGCTGCGACACCGTCCAAACAACGCATTTGGCACAACCAACCTGTCTACCTCAGAGGGAGGATGAGGAGTCCATCCAAGGGGCCAATGGTCACCGTAAACCAACCCACCCGCCCCCAGCGGACTCCTCATGCGGACCAGCGGGGGAGGCCAGAGCCACAGGCCTCTGGGGACAGCGGGGACAGCCAGTGGGGAGAACATCCGTGGCCGAGGATGAGCGGACGGCGAGGGTCACCATCAGCAGAAATCCAAGCTGAGCAGAGGCCATGGAGAGAGAAGGGCGTCACTGAGCATCTCCCGCTACCTGGGATGCACCCAGAACTGCGTGAAACAGGGCCTGGCAGGGGCTTTTCCTTATAAAGACCTCAAAATCTTACTCTTGGGGGTAATGGTGATGTCCGGTGTGCCCTGAGTGGGGCTGGGACAGGGACGGCTGCTGTCCCGGAAGAGGCCCATCGTCCAGGCGCAGAACGTGTGGCTCAGACCTGCTCTGGGGCCAGGGCAGCAACCAGGCCCACCCCGACGAAGGTGCCGATGACAGTGCTTTCCCACTCTTCACGATGTGTGTCCTCCAAGGCACTCTAACGAAGCTCCTTGTTGTAGAGGTCACGCCCACTGGGAGCCCCTTCTGGACAGAGGGCTGAGGGCATCTGCTGGCGACACAGTGTGGGCAGGACGACGCCCTCATGTGGTGCCTACGCTCTACACCCCCAAATGCAGTCGTCTGTACCAAGGGGGACGCAGCTGCAGCAGCGTCTCCACTCGGGGCTCCCTCAGTGGGCACTCGGCCCCGGGGCTGGCGGGAAAGCCGTGCCTGTCGCTGGAAGGACCACTGGAACTCAGACCCACACCTCCTGCTCGGCCTGGCGTCTCCCTGGAGCCCTCCCACTCAACCGCCTGCACGTTCTCCCGCGCAAGGCCTGGCCAGGCCCCCCGGCCCTGGGAAGAGCACGCACTCCCACATGCCCACCGAGCCCACCCCCACCAGAGCTCACGGCAGCTGACCTGATCTCCACCATCCAGGGCTGGCTACGTGCCACAGGCTGCGCCAGCCCGGGTTTAGATTCAGGGGCGAAAGGCCAAAGGAGACCACACATGTAGAAGCATGCCAAGTGCTACCAAGCAGAGGGCAAGGAGGAAAGGCCCAAGTAAAGGGGGACACGCGGGAACCCGGGCCACCCCTAACCTGTATGGATACAGGAGACACCCCTCAGCCCGTTTTCAGGGCAAAGCACTAAAGAGTATGGAAGGAAGAGATTTCTTACGGCTGCTCTTAAGCCGGCGAACTGGAGGACAGGAGTGGCACACGGTGGCCTCACCACAGCCCGCAGGTCTGGTCTCCACAGGCCTCACAGGGGCCCACTGCACCCAGCACCTCTGACTGTCCCCCTTCCTCCCTGTCCTGAGAGGAAGAAGACAGCTGGAGAGGCAGAGCCCAGTGCTTCCGGGAGGGGGCAGGTTTGGGGCCACCCTGGGGCTGTCGCAGGTCTTCACAACAATACAAACACAGCCCGCCGGCCACCAGAGGGAGGACTGGTTGGCGGTAGGTGGGAGCCTCGGACAGAGCCCTTGGCGCACTGAGGGAGAGTGGGAAAGGCAAAGAGCAAACAGCTTTGAGCCTGGCATCTTCTGAAAGGGCTGTGGGGACAGCTGGAATCCCAGAACCACACTCTGAGAACCACTAAATAAAAAGCTTTTGAGCTAGGACTTCCTTCTAGCAAGAAATAAATTCATTTTGGAAATCCAAGCAGTTTTTGCAAAGCACGTGGGTTGCACAAACGAGAACCTGGGAACCCCTGGAGGAAATTTCAAAGTCAGCTCCTGAGCCACAGGCACCACCCAATCTAGCGGCTGCCCCACCATGAGGCTCGGCGGCCAGGAGTCCCGGCTGGTCTACAGTGTCCTCCTCCCACCACCTGTGAGGTTATCAGACAATGTGAAACCACCAGTGTGATCTACTTCATACAACCCACTTTCAACACGCCTGGTGTCAGCATCTCACCTACCGTGGGCTGGGAAGACCAGGTCCGTTCCCTGCCCTGGGCAAGCTCTGGAAGCCGTGGGCGAGGTCAGTGTGGCTCTGTTACGCCCAGACGCGCAAGTGACCCCTGGCAGCCACCCAGCCGTCTCTGTTCAACATCCGGCATCTCCCCAGATGAGACATGATGGCGGCTCTTCTGCCTCCTCTGGAGTATCTTAAGGCCGTGATTTATATTTTTTAAACACGAGTGCTTTCCTAAAACCTGAAAGCTTAAATATCAGCAAAACTAGAACAGAGTTTCTCTAGAAATCAGTGTTTGGCTTAGGAACATGCTCATTCGTTAAACAGATAAACACTGTTTTCAAAAACTACTTAAAAACGTAGCTGCCAACCAGCGTGAAACAAGATAGGATCCAATGATACGGCGGAAGCGAAGACAGCGCCCGACGCCTCAAGGGCGGCGAGCCGTCCGGGGGCAGGTTAACAAAGCACGGGCTTGAGCTGCAGGAACCGTTCCCACGACAGGCCCAGCAGGAGAAGGCACGCTGAGCTTCAAACAAGAGCCTGGGGAGGCCCCAACAAAAGGAAAAGGCCAGTGGCCCTACTGCAGAACAAGAGGGATCAGGAGGCTGCGGGGATCTACAATCTTAGAAATCACCTTTATTTTCAGCTTTTACCCCAAAGCATGAAAAAGTGCACCGTGAAGAACCGGGTATACATACAGTGGACCCTTGAACAACACCGGGGTGAGGGGCGCCCCCTGCAGACGAAAATCCAAGTATGACTGACTCTCCAGAAACCTCACTGATGACATCAACAGCGCACGAAGACAGTTTGCAGACATCACATACTCTATTCTTAGAATAAAGTAATATGGAGAAAAAATGTTAAGGGAATCATGAGAAAAGACATTTCCAGGACTGTGCTGGATCATCAAGAGAACTGCCCGTCCGTGGCCCTGTGCAGGGCACACCTGTGTCGCTCGGGGTCACCTGCACACATACAGTAGCCCAAGGCCTAAAAGACAGCACAGCCAGGGGATGAAAATGAGTATGTGGTTTAAAAAAGGCTAAAGCCCTAAGGTGAGTACAAAAGATGGGAGAACAATGAGGAAAGTGTGCTGGATACAGGCTCCCAAGTGTCTCCTAATTGCGCCGACAAAGTCAGGATCCCAGAAAGTGCTCGTTCTACTTGTTTCCAATCAAGAGTTTAAGGAGCAACTGGTCTCTCGTATTAAAAACCCCACTATCATTTAAAGATATAGTTACTTGCTTTTTAAGATAAGTGATTTTGTAGTTCCCAAAGCGATGATCTACTGAAAGCTCTGAGATGGGCTCCCCATCACACCTCATGCAGAACCCCCCCCCACCCCCCCGCCGGGGCCCAGTGATCCTGGGCGTGAGGTCCCAGCCGGGCCCTTCATACATGGAGAAGGAACAATGTTCTCGATCCAGCGAGGGTCCTCCAGGCAGGCTAAGGGTTCAGCTGCAGACTCCGCTCCCTCAGTGAGGGTAGCCCAGGGCAGCTCCAGCCTGGCGCACGGCTCCGGAAGGAAAAGGAGAAAAACTCCAGAAGTCTACCCTGGGAGCTGCGCTGAAGCCCACAGGGCAAAACACCAAGTTTAAGGCTGCTCTGTATTCAAAATAACTCCAAGGCAAAGGAAGACAAAAAGGTTAAGAGAAAAAAGATTACATTTAAAAATAGCTTGATCCTCGCCACCACATGGGCGAGCCTCAAAAACATGCTGGGGGGAGCCCACTCCAGAAGACACCACACGCTGCAGGGCTCCGTGTGTAGGAAACGTGTGGGAGAGGCACACCCAGAGACAGAAGGTAGACCGGGGTTGCTGGGGGCAGGGGGTTTTCGTGGGGGGGGGAGGGGGAATGGGGTGACGGGCATGAAGGGGGGCACGTGATGGAATGAGCACGGGGTGTGGTCTACAACTGATGAATCACTGAACTCTACCTCTGAAACTAATGATACACTGTGTTAATTAACTGAATTTAAGTAAGATTTTAAAATGTGCTAGAATCTGCCGTGGCAATGGCTGCACAGCCCCGTGAGACACACTGGCGCCCACGGACTGCACTTCACCCGCTACGTGGACTCTCTCCCAACACTGCTCTTCTGTATAAAACCCACGGCACCCCAGGCTAGAGAGAAACCGGACGTTTCCGGTGGCCTGCGCAGGGTCAGGCCAACTTGGATTCCCTGTACTACAGTAGATAATCCCCACAGGGAACTGGTAACCAGCCCAGTCTAGCTTCACTAATTAGTTTAGGGTTAGTTTAACAAGGTTTCTAACCCAACTCGCGTCCCTGGCCTCCTCGGTCTCCCAGGGGCAGGTCCTCCTGCAGGGACCCCAGGCCAGCGCTTGCCCCCGAGGCCCACCCTGCTCACAGACAGAAAACCACAGGGAAAACCACCTACAAAGAGCCAAACAGCTTCAGAAATAAGGTGCTTTCACACTAACAGGACCACTGGCCAAAACGTACTGAGAGCTTAACAACGTCAGGGCCCCACACTCAGCCTCAGGAGCGCTGTGCACGCACACACGGGGAGCCCAACGCCTGCCACCAGGCCACTCCGCCTCACCTCCCGGCCTCCACAGAGGCCCCAGTATTCTAGGTTACAGACCTGGCTTCTAGTGCTTCTCTGCTTCTTGTCTCAGATGCCAATGCAGAAGCGACCAAAACACCAGGGCACCCCCCACAGCCATCGCTAGTCAGGTATTCCCCTCCCGTGTCCTCGGGGCACCTCCCAAGCCAGGTGTCGACTCCCAACACACAGCCGATCCTCCTCCACCGCCTCCTTCCCTCTGTTCCCCTCAGGCGTGAAAGACCTGTGCCCCCGCCCCCAGAGTCCTGCCAGTGTGCACACCGACCCTGCTGGAACAGATGCCCCTTCTTCACTGGCCCAGGGCTGTACTCAGCACCCTTCCTAGAAGACAAAATCCCACCCAAGTGAAGTCAACAAACCGACAAAGGTGTCTCTCTCCCAGAGCCTCATGAGGGGTAATCAAAAGGGGAGGTCCGTGAAGGTGACCTTCCTACGCAGGGTCTCAGGAGGCAAATACTGCTGGTGACAGTGGGAAGAGCCATGTCCCCCCAACCACCACACCTTCCCCACGATGTGTGGCCGTCTCCTGGACTAGATGCTCCGTGGGGAGACCGTGCATCTGTACGAGGTCAGCCCACAAAGGAGATTCTGAATTCTGAGCATATATATGGTCTCTGCTCCTTCATTCAGAACTGCTAAGACACGCACATCAACCCTTCTACTCCAAATCCCTCTTGTTCCAGTCTTAAAAAGTGGTTAAGTGCTGCCCACTCCTAGAAACAGAAAGATCACGGTCAGCTCCAATGTCAGAAGGCCTCATTTGTAATAACTAAGGTAGTATGATGAGTGCGGTATCATCTGTTTTTGTTTCTCTCGTTGAGTACGAGTTTAAAAATGAATGGTGCTAGCTGAAGAATCTTCAAAAACAGACACAGTCTCGAGATAAGCTTAAAGACACATGAGGAGTTCATAGCAAGTTAGAAAAACCTGGGGTTAAGGTCACAGGTTTCTCCAGGATAAGGGGCTAGTGGTCAACACTTCCCTGCAAGGCTTAAGGGCGGCTCTCAACACAAAGGAGAATTTCAGGGAGAGCAGCCTTTCTGAGATGCTGCCTCTAGCGGAGCCAGAGCCCGGCCCTCCCTCTTGGCCCAAGGACGTGAGCCGTGCATGGCCCTGCGATACGAAGACCAGGGCACAGCTCACCAGAAATACGCAGGCTCTGCGGCTTCTGGGAAAGGGGGGCACCCAGGACTTCCCAGGACCACCTCGGGGATGCCGCACCGCAAGTCCTGGACTCCCGCCTCTCACAGACAGCCCCACATGCCCCACTACGGCACTTTGGCCTCAACGCCCCGACAGCTCTCTAATCGTAGGAGAGAGAGGAGAGCACCGGGGCCAGATGGAGTGACTGTCGGGGTCCAGTTTTACACTTTGCTAGAATGACCTTTGGGGCCACACTCCCCACTAAGTAATCTATAGATTTACAGAAAACACGTGTAGTTTATTAAAAATTGCAAAAGCACCAACATGAGGACAGGGTTTTCTCTCTGGTGTTTATACTCCTCTCACTTGGCGTATGTTTGGGCTCCGTCCTGAGAACCAGAAGTCCCTCACTGTAACAAGGAGACCCAGAAGTCCCAAAGCAGCATGGGCGATCATGAAGCGCCCTGGGCAAAGGCCAGGCAACAATGATCTGAGCCACTGTACGGCCTGACGCCACGTTCATAACACTTGTTTAAAAAATACCTTTCTGGGGGCGCCTGGATGGCTCAGTCAGTTAAGCGTCCGACTCTTGGCTTGAGCTCAGGTTGTGATCTCAGGGTCGTGAGACTGAGCCCCATGGTGGGCTCTGCGCCCAGCGCAGAGTCTGCTTGGGATTCCCTCTCCTTCTCCCCCTGCACCTCCCGCTTGGGCACACGCTCTCTCTCTCTCAAAATGAATAACAATGAAAAAATACCTTTCTTTCACATGAGTCTTAAGTAGCAGATCCAGTCTGTTTTGCCTCTTCCTGAAATGAAGTTCTCTCAAATTATGTGCTTCTAACATGCTTCCTTTGGTAGCAAACATGGCAGAGATGTGTGAGGCAGCCTGCCTACGTGTGCCTCGACGCACACTGTGCTCACGTGTGCATTCGCACACCTACCTGCGGAGGGCGGAGGGGAGCAGCGGGCAGCCCTGCAGTGCGAAAAGCAACTCCACTCTGTGGTTTCTGCCTTCCTCACCTACGCTGCCCTGTTGAAGCTACGTCGGAACCCGCCCTCACCTTGTCAACACAGGCTCCACGTCTGCACCTGCGTGCCCTACACGTCCACCTCCGCGTCACGTGTGCCGTGACTCAGCACACCACGCAGAGGCAGCCGCTAAGCACGTGTCACAGGCACCCCTGAACTGGAGGTCAGAGTGACACACACGTCAGATGACACCTCCAGAGACAAGCATGTGGGGTTTCTGAAAGGGCGACCCACTGGGATACAGTTCTTTGTCCTTCCTAAGGAGATCATTGTACATCTGATCATATGTAGTTTTGAAATCATAAACATTTGGCTTGTCGGGTGCTGGTCCTGGGAGCTTCACGTGAGTTCCTGTTCCAAAGGACCGGACACTGAATCCCCGTTTGCTGAAAGACACAGAAGCAGAGAAGAAAAAATCACAGTTGGATTAAGACACAAAATTCTAAAACCAAGGAATGTGAAATGGAAAGTAGACAAAACGAGTCACTGTTGATACTACTGACATGTTTTTAAATTCTTAACTTTAAGCATTTTCGTCACAAATTTTTAAAAATTCTATAGCATACTGGGGCGTCTGGGTAACTCGGTTGAGCGTCCGACTCTTGGTTTCAGCTCAGGTCATGGTCTTGGGGTCATGGGATCCAGCCCTGTGTCAGGCTCTGCGCTCGGCGGGGAGTTTGCTTGAGATTCTCTCCCTCTGCCCTCCCCCCACTCACGTGTGTGCACGTGTGCTCTAATAATAAATAAATCTTTTTAAAAAATCCTGTAGCATATTACACAAAAACTGGATGAAACCAGTCGAGACAGAAGACAAAGGGCCTGCTAACGCATTACAAGGTGGCGTGTGGGCACCACAGCTGTTCACTGCATCCCTCCAGAACCTCTCTGACCCTCAGAGGCCCCACGGACATGCAGAGTTAGGCAAGATTTCCTCTGGAACATACCTGACCACTGCCCTGACCTCTGCAGAGGGTTCAGGTTCACAGGACCCCCTAGTGTGTGACTCCTACAAAACTCCCACAGACGTGACAGCCCGCGCCACCACAGGGAGCACGCGCCACGCGTCCAGTCCCCGACTTCCTGTGAGCCGGGGCTTGCCGGGAAACCAGAACTGAGAGCCCAGGGGCATCGGGCCCACGGGGGCACCCCCACAGCCTCTTACATGGTCACGTCGGCCACAAGGCTCCAGAACAAACAGGTCCCAAGCTGCTGTGCAGACTCTTGTAACCTGGAGTCCAAGGGGAGAGAAGGGACCAAATGTGTCTCCTGACAAACCCAGGGAGTGTGCAGGAAGTGCAGCCCGTGAGTGACAATTTGCACTGTAACAAATGTCATCTGAAAACAAACCTCACAGACATAAGGGCCTATGGTGCCCTGTCACCACGGATAACCTCTCTCGGGTCGGCTGCAGTCCCGTGCCAAAGTTAGTCTGGCGTAGAACTTGCAAGCTTCCAAACTCAGAGTCAATAAAATTTTTAAGCGTTAAAAGCGTCTGAAAAAGACCAGCCTTCTCATCACAACTCTCTATCTGTAAACCATATTAACTTCTGCATCTGAAGGAACTTCCCGGGCGGCAGGACTCGCGGAGAACACACGTTTCCACTGGTGCCTCCATCCTTCTCACAGGCCCGTCTGGCTCTGAAATCCCCCGTGATAACAGTCTCAAGCTTTTCTAGGTTTTGACTATGTCTGGAGATATTTTTGGTTTTCACAACAGAGAGGTGCTCCTGGCATCTAGAGGCCAGGGAGGCTGCTAAACCACAGTCCTCCAATCTAAAATGTCAATAGCGCCAACGTGGAGAACACCCTGACGTAGAGAATGAAATGAATAAACCCCACAGAGGGGAAAAGGTATGAGCATAAAAGTCACAGGGAAGGAAATAGCTTAATCTCACTCATCGTAAGAGATGCACCGCATGAAGGTCGAAGTCTGCTTATGGGTTAGCACCCTCCCTCTGCCTCGTCAGCGCCACACGGTAAGGACATCATCCCTTCAGCTCACTGCTCTGTCCCCAGCACCCAGAGCAGCACACAGCAGGCACATAAGCATCTGGCAAACGGCAAGTAAAGAGTAACAATTTTACACGGGAG
This sequence comes from Neomonachus schauinslandi, assembly GCF_002201575.2. Lineage (NCBI taxonomy): Eukaryota > Metazoa > Chordata > Mammalia > Carnivora > Phocidae > Neomonachus > Neomonachus schauinslandi. The sequence goes on from NC_058406.1 coordinate 535,466, forward strand.
GAAAACCTCACTCGGAGGACTCGCGAGCCTCTGGAGAAGGCACCAACATCCAGCAAGTGGAAACCGCTGTCCCCTCCAACAGACACTTCACTCTGCAAGTCCATCCTACGGGACACGTGCAGACACATCTGCAAACGGCCCCACCGAAGGACACTCCCTGCAGCCCCGAATGTAACCAAAGAAGACAAGAGCCAACCTGCGTGTCCCTCCACCCAGCAGGGTCCTGTTGCCAATGTGAAGAAGGTGAGGGGTGCCACACACACCACAAATCTCCTGCAATTATTCACAGGAAAAGCGAAGAGTGGAAACGCGTCCAGCTCTAGCAGCACAGAGGCCCGGGAGGCGCCGCGTCCCCGGAGGAGGAGAAGCCCCCACACCTGGCACCTACACGAAGTACCGAGTAAGCACACACCGGAACAGTAACCTTCAAGAGCATTCTTGTCACGTTTCATTTCAACACCTCACCCGAGTCCTCTGAGGCTGGTAAGAGCTGAGTCATGTGCCTGCGTCGCTAAAGTCCAAGCTGTGCAAGCTGGCCCCAGAACATCCCTCGTGACAAAGAGCACAGCTAACAGCAGATTTCTGGTTAGCAAACCAAGGCCCGCGTATACCTGAACCGTTGAAACAACCCTCAAGATAACCAATGTTTCTGACACTTGATCACACGCGCTCCTGAGACTAACCCTGGGTCGGCAGCATGGCCGTCCTCGAAGCCTGCCAGCCCTCAAGTCTCCTTTGAGTTCCCTGTGTGACTCAGGGAAAAGCAAGGAGCCCAGAAGCGGCACAAGTATCCTGGGCGCTGGTAAGCCAACTCCACCGACGACTTCACCTGTGTCCAGGGCTGGTGTACTTCGAGGGCACTGGGCCAATCACACACCCAATACCCATATGTCAAGGCACTGCCTCTCCAGCAGGCAGGGGAAAGGAGGGACGTGTGCTGTGAAGCCACAGAGCCCACAGAAATAAGACCCCCAAGGACGGGACTAAAGCTTCAAAAACTAAAAACCACCACCCTTCCAATGGTGGCAGGTTTACCATTCCATTTTGATTCAACAATGTTTCCTAGAGCTTACTATGTGCTGGGGATACAACAGTGATCAAAACAGACCCAACTCCCTCTTCTTCGACAGTTGGGGGGGGCGACAAAGTAGGTAAAGCGTCCAGTACACAGGACAGTGAGAGGACAATGATGGAAAAAGCCACAGGGCAGGAGCAGAGGGGGTCCTGGGGGAGTGGGAAATAGGAGACAGGGCACCTCAGAGTGCTTCACAGCACACACCCTGTGATGCAGAGACCCTGGACAGGGCCCTGGGTGTTTCAGGTTGGGGTAGGGCAGACAGGCCACCTGAAACCTACCCACAGGGCTCCTGGGAGGCTCCAGATGGAGAGCCCTGGTGCAGGGACTCACATCCCCCATCCTGCTGGGGCAGCCCGAGTCTGAATCTCCTGGACGATGCCACCTGGCAGGCCCACCTATCTCTTCTACACATCTTCTGTCACAGTAGGTTGAGGCTTGCATTAGGTGTCCAAGTGGAAGATTCTCCACTTTAGTCTGTTCATATCCGTAAAAGTAGATCATCCCAAAGATAATCTAGCCCAACATTCCACCTGGCTGATCTTTAACAAGGCTTCTGAGGGGGTGACTGCTGGATCTCCAAAGGGACAGGGGCGACTCTGAATGAAGTCAGCTGACCCCCGACATTAGAAACAGTCTAGGGGCCTCTCACCGCCCATCCCAATTTTCTGAAATGGCAGTCAAGTATATTTAAAAACAAAATGAAGTGCAGTTTGTTCTTCCCCCAAAAGAATGTTCCCAAGTGGGGGCACCTGGGTGACTCAGTCGTTAAGCGTCTGCCTTCGGCTCAGGTCATGACCCCAGGGTCCTGGGATCGAGCCCCGCATCGGGCTTCCTGCTCGTGGGAAGCCTGCTTCTCCCTCTCCCACTCCCCCAGCTTGTGTTCCCTCTCTTGCTGTGTCTCTCTCTAAAAAATATTTAAAAAAAAAAAAAAATGTTCCCAAGTGGCAAAAAGGCTAATTAGCAACAGCAGCGCCGTTTCTTCAAAACTGATGCAACTGACAGAGCAGCCCAACCTGCAGCGTGACAACTGTCTTACATAAAAGCACCACTGCCATAAAAACATTCCTGACAACCTAGAGGCCTCGTCTCAAGGGCCAACTATTTTGTATGTTTTTTTTTTTTTTTTTTTTTTTTTAAGATTTTTTTATTTATTTATTTGACAGAGAGAGACAGCCAGAGAGAGAACACAAGCATGGGGAGTGGGAGAGAGAGAAGCAGGCCTCCCGCTGAGCAGGGAGCCCGATGCGGGGCTCGATCTCAGGACCCTGGGATCATGACCTGAGCCAAAGGCAGACACTTAACGACTGAGCCACCCAGGCACCCCAACTATTTTGTATGTTTAACTAAGCTTCCAGACAAAATGTTTATCAAATGTCTTCACAAGTACCAACAACCCTATCATAAAGAACCTATCACAGAAAATGTCAAATTTTGGGAAAGAGAATTGTTTCCATTGTTATCCCAATGGCTAACGGTAAAATGATGACGTTCAAATGAACATCAAAAAGGATCATAAGCAAACATCCAAGTTAACAGCATGGGTTACGTTATGTTTTCTGTTTCCCATAATGCGATCATTAATCAATTTCAAGCATTTTTTTTTTGGCCAAGACTGAAATCCTAGACCTCCAGCCAAACTGCAGAAAGCACACGCTGACTCTAAGTAGGGCGCGATGCACTCGCAATCCCAGGTCACCTTCCCTACAGGCACATCACTTGCTGCTGCTACGTGACGACCTCACACTTACAGAACACAAACCAACCGCTCACAAGCCATCGCACTCGGGGGCCTGCCCACAACGTCACTGCACCACAGCCAGAAGACCGCAAGATGAATTCTTCTGAAATGTGAGTGCGCCAGTAAACTTCACGTCATCACCTGCTAAACATGGGCTGTAGACACATCTCAGTACATATTTTCTAGGGTTTACACCTTATTCTTATCCTCCCACAAGGTCAACAACAAAACTGAGCAGCCAAGCATGAGATCATTGTGTCAAGCTTGTGACAAGTGTGCCTTTATGTTTAGCCCCCCCCAGTCAGCACCCCGGCTTAGACATCTCTCCCTCCACAGCTGCTTTTCCACAACCTCGGCTTCTTGCTGGCCACCTTGCTTTGCTGGTTGCTGTCAGCCTGTCCAGTGTCCCCCCTCTACCCAGGGCCGGCACAGCAGGCCCTCAAGATCTGGTACTTAGGATGGTCCAGCGACAAACGACCACCAATGTGCTGCTTTCCTGCTCCAACCCTAAGTGGATGTACTAACAGGTGTGAAACTGCTGAACAATCTTCCCTGCTCTAGGCTCCACCTGTTCTCATCTGTAAACGATTGGAGATGCAGCAAAGAATGTTTTAGCTGTTGGTGCTGTTACCCTGGTCTACCCAGTTTTGAATCCATGTTTGCACAAAAACTGACCCCCCTCCACCCATCCTCCTCACTTTAGTTCTGCCTCCTGAAGATAAAAAACAATGCAGTCCCTTAAAACCTAGGAAGGCAAATGTGTTCCTCTGTAGGCGCCTCTTCTGCATTCTCTGCCATTCTTAAAGTCATGATTTCTAATCCTTTCACCTTCTTAAATGGTTCCCAGTTTCCTTTCTTCAAGGATACCTAGAACCAAAATATCAAAAGGTGCAGGCAGAGAGGCTTCAGGGCATAACTGACTATCCCTCCCTAGTAAAGGACAAGAGACTTCCGGAAATGGGTCCAAGACCAGGGCGTTAGGTTCGGCACCATGACTGGGCATACTCCTACAGCACAACCAGAAGCAGCCTGAGACTTGGTCCCATCTGGGAGAGGACATCCAATCTTGCCGCAAACACAGTGTGGCTGGGAGCCCACATGCTCTGGTCATGATTTGAGAGCCCTATCCCAAATTGGAGAACCATGGGACCTTAAGCTGATTGTTGCCCTCTCCTCACCCTAGCCCCTTCTTCAGCCCATGCTTTTCCCATCTGGAGTCTCAGTTGTTACTCATCATAACCAGAGCCCTTTATGTCCAAATCCTTACTGTCACTCACAAGCAAGGGCTTCCTGTTCTGGGTACTGTCTTCTCACCTGTGTTAAGTGTGGATCAAATCAAATGGCATTTAGAAAGCACCTGACAGAGAGCAGCTCAAGAGACTGACTCTCAACCTGGTTTCCTCATTTGCAGCCTCTGCTCATGTTCCCCAAATCACACTGCCTTAGGACTGAAGAGACTTGAAAACTCAGTTCAGCAATATGCAGAAGTCTGTCTTTAAAATTTGTTTTGAATGGCTACAATCAGAGAACTTCCAAAAATCAACATGCCCTTAACATCTAGATCGTTCTGAATAAAAAATAATTGGCTCCAAAGGGAAATCTCAATCTACAAATAACAAATGTACAAATAACAGAAGCCTGCGTGGAAAACACTCCTAAAAAACCTAAAGAGCTCCCAGGGCTGGTATTTGAAACAATTTAGTCTCAAAAGATCAAAAATGATCACCCCAAGGAACATTATGACTAAAAATGCCAACATTTATTACCATTTGCATTTGACTTGTCAGAAAATAGTCAATGCTGATTTTCAACAGGGCAAAAATAAAAAAGGTTTCATTAATAAAACTACCCCCCAGGGGCGCCTGGGTGGCTCAGTCGGTTGGGCGACTGCCTTCGGCTCAGGTCGTGGCCCTGGAGTCTCGGGATCGAGTCCCGCATCGGGCTCCCTGCTCGGCGGGGAGTCTGCTTCTCCCTCTGACCCTCCCCCCTCTCATGTTCTCTCTCTCTCAAATAAATAAATAAAATCTTTTAAAAAAACAAAAATAAATAAAACTACCCCCTGTGGAGGTTCAATTAACTGCATTCCTTTTGATATTTGTCTTCCTGTGTTTCACAAACATCCTCTGTAAGGCCCTGATGGTCATAAGGTCTCAGGTAGTACCAAAACCACCATATCAAGTTCCTAAAGATGCTTTCAAATGCTGTAAATAATCCCAATAGAGATAAAGCCATAAATAATTGTCAAAAGTGAAAATGACATGAGAACCTGTTCCATCTCGATAGCTATTTCAAAACTAAAGGAGGGTGAGATCCTCTTTTGCCCTAGCAGCGTGAAAAAATGAAAATAATGCTCAGACTGAGAAAACAGGAATTCTATAAATAGGTACTTTTCTGGAAGGCAGTCTGGCAAAATATATGAAAATGTAAAATATGCCTACCTTTTGACTCAGCAATTCTACCCCTAGGAATTCATCCAAGGAAACCATCAGAAAACTGTGCAAAAATATTTATATGGCACAAGGATGTTGACATTTTAAGAGTGAAAGATAAAAAACAGCCAAAATGTCTACTAGGCTGGGGTTGGCTACAAAATTAATTGCTGCACAGAATTCCTCTGGATTACTGTATCCTGATTTTGTAACCACCGCCATTACTCAATATGAATAAATGTATTCAAATTCAATACATCAAAATAAGAACTAAAATCTAACATTATGTGAAGAGAAATTACCAAACATTTTAATCTCCCTTCAGTTTAGGTACACACAGGACACACCCAGAAGGTGCCACACCGGTCCTGTGAGGAACGGTCGTCGCCTCATTCTTCAACGTATTCTGTTTACAGAGAGATCTTTTTATAAGCAAACACTATTTTCTAACAAAGGAAAACATCCCCCAGATATAGGTATTTTAGCAATTAAAGATTTATGTCTAAATTAATGTCACATTCACGATGTCAATAATACAGGTCACCCTAAACTTACCTCTTTTTGCCTTCGTTCTGAGTCTTTTTGAACTAAATTTGAAACACAGTAAAATGGGTACAAGCCCACCTAAGCATTTCGACTTGCCGATTATTTGGAGGGGTTCTTCTGTACCCCCATTTCCAAAGGAGACCCAGTGCTGTGCCCGCTACCGCTGCTTTGAACTACACAAGGACATGTCGCCTTGTAGTGATCTCTCAGGGAAGTATCAGATGGGCAAGTTTTGGAACTGGTTTCATTGCAAAGCTGCTTCAAGTTAGAAACATTTCTCTTTTGTTAGATTTCATCTCAACTTTGTTATGTCCATACTAAGAGCTTAAGCTAAAGATCACCAGCCAGAACCAGCAGAAGGAGGCGGTCTCCAGATCACCTGTTGTAACTGAGGACGTTAAACTTCATTTTCCTTGAGTAACTTTCCAGGAGTGTTAACCTTACATTCTTTTCCTTAAGTTTACTGAACTTGAAATGACTGTAAACCCAATACTAGCACATTTCTCGTTTTAAAACAAGTTTGCGATTTTAAAGGTTTTCGTTTAAAAACAACCTTCACATTGAATCGTTAGGTTCAAAGCATCCCATTCTAACAAAAAATGACATTAACTGAATACCGTGGGCAGTGTGGGGATAGGTTAGGAAAAATTAAACTCCTAACTAGCTAGCAGATCCTGGAACCCTGACACTTGGAGAAGGGGCAGGAAATTCCGAGTTTTCCAAGTTACTGAGGAGAGTTCACGTTGGAGTGTGGTAACTAAGAGGAGCGGGACTTCGGGAAAAGAGGCAGTTTCAACTCCGCTTCCCCATCAAAGCGGACCTGTCTACCAAACTTTAACTGTAACGCAAGCAGTCAATTTCACATTCTGTGAAGTGATTTTGAACGAAAAAACTGACCAAGCGGGAATAAACTTTTATTAAACAACAGACAACGCCAGGGTCACAGAAAGAAGTCGGTACTGACATATGAACTACAAGGGCAAAACGGAATTCACGTGTGGTCCGGAAACTGGCGGCCGGAGGCCTTGGGGAGGAGGGCATTTTTCTGCTCACGATTCAGTGTAGATAGGGACAAATACACAAATCCACGAAGTTAACAAAAGAGGCCGTTTCGGTGTTTGGGGGGTTTGGTTGTTTTTTTAAGACTTGCTTTATCCTGAGGTTACGGAGTGCAAGTTTTCCAGCAGACCCGATAAATACCACAGCCCGGAGACAGTCGTCGGACACGACCGCCTCGTAGACTCCTAACCCGGTCTTGGCACTTACCGCCCCGGGAGGAAATCCCACAGAAGGTCCGCTATTTTCAGATGCACAGACATGCCAGCAAAGTGGATGCAAATCCACCAAACCTTCGGGTTTATCGAGAGTTCTGAGCGACTGGGAACCGCTGGGCTCAAAACCTCAATTTTCCCGCGACGCTTAGAAACATGTGGGGGCCCCCCGCGGACGACCGAGCCTTGCGGACTCCTCGCTGCGCTCGGCCCGGAACCAGCGAGCCCAGCGCGGCCCACCCGGCGTCCTTCGGCGGCCGCCTCGCCCCGCCTGCCCGGCCGCCGGCATCGGGCCTAAGGGAGCGGGGAGCGGGACGGCCGCCCAGCACGGGCCCGGGCCGGGAAGCGGGGCCGGGACCACCGCCTCGCCGCCCAGCACGGGCCGGGCAGGACCGGGGGGAGGGGGGCGGAGGGACGGCCGGTCGGCCGGCGTCCGACAGGGCGCGCTGGGCCAGGGCGGAGGCCCCCAACTACCTGAGGATGTTGTGCGCCTCCATGCTCCGGTTCTGGTTGCTCGAGCACACCACCGCCACCCGCAGCGGCGACGACGGCATAGCGGCGGCCTCACCGACCGCGACGCAACCGCTCCGGAACCCCCACCCAGCGGGGGCGCTTCCGCGCGAGCAATATGGCGGCCGCGGCGCCCGGAAGTCATGACGCCAAGGCGGCGGCGGCGGCGGCGGCGGCGACGTAGAGCGTCAGGGCGCGAGGCGCAGGCGTGTACGCGGCGCCTGGCGGCCTACCCGCGCCGGCCCACAGCGCCGGGCCACGGGAGGAGGCAGGAGGCAGGAGGGAGGCCCCGCCCCCGGGCGCCCAGTCCCCAGTGAGCGCGCTGCTGCTCCGGGCGTGTGCGGCCGCGGCCCGAGCTCTTCTCAGGGGCCTCCCTCGGCCCGGAGCCCCGCTATGGCATCCTACGTCACAAAACCCTGCCGCCGTCGCTGGGAGTGACGCGAAGGCGTCGCGCCGTCGCCCATGACGCCTGGAATGTGCGGCCGTCGTCCACCGGAGTGACGCGCTGGGCGCCGCGCCCGCCGGGTCGGGAGCCGGAGTCGCCTGGATGGCGACGGGTTCTCGCTCCTGCGGCCCGGGCCGTCTCGCCTCCCGAGGCCCACTCTTCGCTCACTCTCAGCCAGTCCCCGAGAGGCCCCCGCCGCTTTAGTCCCAGACCCCGCGCCTCTTCTGCGACAGCCTTACCCGCCTCGCGTCCCCAGGCTCGCTCAAACGTCAGCACATCGCCTCCTCAAAACCCTGCGAAGTTTAACGTTTAGGCGAAGCTATGGAAGCTTTTGGAGAGAGAAGTGAAGGACCCGCCGGGTGGGAGAGCAAATTGACTAGGACCTCGGGTTGGTTTGGAGGCACTGGGGGCTTGAGATAAAGGGTCGTGGTATGGCCGTGAGAGAGCGCACCCGGCTTTGTCCTCCAGCCATGCGCAGCCGCCTGGGTCCAGGCCGAGTGGGCAGCGAGTTGGCGTTTTCTAGGGGAGCGCAACAAAGGGGGACGGGAGGCAAAAGAATGGCGATGCTCCACCGTGGGCTCAGAACTGAGTAAGATGAGAAATCCGGACGTGAGGGGATGGCGTCAGTGGAAAGGCGCTCCGTGCGTTGACTCGGAGATCCCACTGGAGTGGAAGAACGCTGTGGCAGAGTGGGATGCTTGGAACCGAGGACGTGAAGGTGGCTGCCCTTTGAATACCTACCTCCGGGCTAGGTGTGGCGATTGGCGCGAGGGAGGAGAAGCTCCCTATTGGAGAGGAGATACGACACGCAGAAGTCAGGTGGTGAGGGACCAGCCTTACTGTGACTGAAGTTTCCTGTCATTGCTCATGTCTCCAGGGAGAAAAAAAGCTGAGAATGAGGCCCTCAGAATTTTTTTTTTTTTGAGATTTTATTTTAAGTAATCTCTACACTCAGCATGAGGCTGGAAGTCACAACCGCTGAGAACCAGAGCCGCATGCTCTTCCACGGAGCCAGCCAGGCGCCCCTAGGCTGTCGGAATCTTGCAGGACTGCCGGACACAATTGGTGGGAGCGGGGTTGGGGTGAGGGGAGGACAGTACATGACTGCAACAAGAAAGCATTTACTTGGAAGGACTTGGGGGTTCGAGCGTCAATCAGAAGGAATGAGGACACTTCCCCTGCCTGCTCTCTATTTGAATGTATGCAGAACATAAGGAAAAAAAAAAAGACACCAAAATGTTAATTTGGGGTGGCAGGTATTTATGGGTGGTAGGATTTTTTTTTTAATTTTTTTTTTATATAATTTTTTTTTATTTTTAAGATTTTTTATTTATTTATTTGAGAGAGAGAATGAGAGAGAGAGAGAGCACATGAGAGGGGGGAGGGTCAGAGGGAGAAGCAGACCCCCTGCCGAGCAAGGATCCCAATATGGGACTCGATCCCGGGACTCCAGGATCATGACCTGAGCCGGAGGCAGTCGCCTAACCAACTGAGCCACCCAGGCGCCCCTGGGTGGTAGGATTAAGGGTGCTTTGAATGTCCTTTATATATTTTTTTAATTCCTTGACTTAGTTTTTTATGATGAACATGTATTTTTTTTTTTAAGAATTTTTTTACCCATTTGAGACAGAGGGACCATGAGCAGGTGGAGGGGCAGAGGGAGAGGGAGAAGCAGGCTCTTTGCTGAGCAGGGAGCTGGATGCTGGGCTCGATCCCAGGACCCTGAGATCATGAACGGAGCCGAAAGCTCACACTTAGCCAACTGAGCCACCCAGGCACCCCTGAACATGTATTTTCTTTTACATTCACAACAAATACTAGAGCTATTCACATTTTAAAAACAAACACCTTGGGCACCTGGGTGGCTCAGTCGTTAAGCGTCTGCGTTTGGCTCAGGTCATGGTCCCAGGGTCCTGGGATCGAGCCCTGCATCGGGCTCCCTGCTCCGCGGGAAGCCTGCTTCTCCCTCTCCCACTCCCCCTGCTTGTGTTCCCTCTCTCACTGTGTCTCTCTCCGTCAAATAAATAAATAAAATCTTAAAAAAACAAAAAACACCTTGATGGCTTCCCTAGTGTGCTCAGAACATACTAACCTGAATTCAAAGGCATTGTGGTCCCAACAGTACCAAGCTCTCTTACCTCCTTCCTACTCCCTGTTTGGAACTTAATGGCCCAACAACTGAAAACTCCCTGTGTCATGCCTTTCTTACCTCTGCATATATCACCCCCCAAACTCAAGTCTTAGTCCAGGGGTTGAGATTCAGATAAATGTCACCAACTTGAAGAAGGTTTACTCTCTCTCCCTCTCTTCTCCCACTGGCCTTCCTGTGCTCCCAACACCACATTCAGCTAGTTCTTGTGACTGAACATTCTTTTTAGCCCTCTGTTCCTCTTATCACCACATTCACAGGCGCAGCTCTGAAGGCCTCAGGCCTCTGTTTCCGGATGAGATGGCTTTTTTGCTTTAGAGCTGTTGTCCCCGTGGAGGCACTTGCTTGTACAGCAGATGTTGCATGAATCAGTAGTGGTTCATTTTATTATGCAAAAGTATTCCATCGTATGTGTGGGCCTTTATTCCTCTGTTGACAGACATTTGGATTTCCACTTTTTAGCTGTTACACATACAGCTGCTTTGACCATCTATATGTGAGTCTTTGTACGGACAGCTTGTTTTATTTCTCCTGGGTTAATACCTAGGAGTAGAATGATGAGATCATGTTTGTGTGCATATTTAACTTTTGAAGAATCTGCCAAACGATTTTCAAAGTGGATGTGCTATTTTGCACACCAGCAGTTGCAGTTATCTTACCAACACTTGGTATGGTTAGTCTTTTTAGTTTTAGACATCCTAATAGCTGGTATCTTACGGTGTCTTAATGTTTTAATGTGTATTTACCTAATGACTAATGAAATTGAACATGTTTTAATGTGCTTCTTGGCCATCTCTACATCTTTGGTGAAGTGCCTGAACCATTTATGTATTTATCATCATGTTGTTATTAAGTTTCAAGCTCTCTCTATATTTTGCATATATACACACACATATATACCAGATAATGTAATTTACAAGTATCTTCTATCTCTCATTAATGTCTTTTTTTTTTAAGATTTTATTTATTTATTTGAGAGAAAGAGAAACAGCATGAGAGGGGAGAGGGTCAGAGGGAGAAGCAGGCTCCCCGCTGAGCCAGGAGCCCGATGCGGGACTCGATCCCAGGACTCTGGGATCATGACCCGAGCCGAAGGCAGTCGCTCAACCAACTGAGCCACCCAGGCGCCCTAATGTCTTAAGATTTTATTTATTTGAGAGAGAGAGAGAGTGAGAGAGCACAAACAGGGAGAGAGGGAGAAGCAGGCTCCCCGCTGAGCAGGGACCCCCCCCCCCGATGCGGGGCTCCATCCTAGGAACCTGGGATCATGACCTGAGCCAAAGGCAGACGCTTAACTGACTGAGCCACCCAGGCGCCCCTCATCGATGTCTTTTGAAGGACAAAAGTTCTTAAGCTTGATACACTACATTAATCAATTTGTTTTATGATTTGTGCTGAAATATCTATATGAAAAATACACTGGGTGGAAATAATGGTAGATTAGACCTTACGGAAGAGAAAGTTGGTGATATTGAAGATGTACAAAGAGAACCTATAAGCGGAACAGAAGAAAGGATAAAAACAAACAGCATCAGTGAACTGCACAGCAATATCAAACAGCTGATGACATATGTGTTATTAGGCCCCAAGGAGCAGGTGTGCACTCTGGCTGCTTGTTCGAGGTGCTGCTCCTGGCCCTGCTTGAACTCTGGGAGTTTTCCCTCCAATCCTTTTTGTTGGTTCTTTTCTTGGCCTCATAATTCCCTCACACAAATGCTAGTTAGTACTAAGCTACACATCCATGTGTCCTCTTTATTCTTTGGTGTTTTGCGCTGTGAACTCGGCCACATTGGCCTCCTGGCCTCCCAGATCCATGCACTCAACTCACAGAGACCACTGGGCTCTGCCCGAGTTCTCCCTCCTTGCTGTGCATTCTGAACACCAGATGGAAAGCTGGAGCAGTCCTAGAACTCAACTCAGTTCCTTTTTCTCGGGGGTCATGGGCCTTCAGTGTTTAGAACTGTTATTTCACATATTTTGTGTTTTTAGTTTTCAGGTGGAAAGTAATTCTAGTTCCTGTTCCTTCATCTTGGCTGGAACCAGAAGTCTCATTAAATCCATTTTTTTTTAAAAGATTTTATTTGAGGGGCGCCTGGGTGGCTCAGTCTTTAAGCATCTGCCTTCAGCTCAGGTCATGATCTCAGGGTCCTGGGATCGAGTCCCACAATGGGCTCCCTGCTCAGTGGGGAGTTTGCTTCTCCCTCTCTCTCTGCTGCTCCCCCTGCTTGTGCTCTTTCTGTCAAATAAATAAAATCTTAAAAAAAAAAAAAGGATTTTATTTGAGAGAGAAAAGGGGCAGAGGCAGAGTGAGAATCCCAAGCCGACCCCACGCTGAGTGCAGAACCTGCCACAGGGCTTGATCCCATGACCCTGAGATCACGACCCAAGCTGAAACCAAGAGTCAGTCGCTCAACCGACTGAGCCACCCAGGTGCCCCTCTTTAAGTCCATTTTTAAAAGCATAAAATGTGGAAACCCACCCTACAGATACTAACATATTAAAGTTATAATAATAAAGATAATATAGTGCCATTGTAGGAAAAAACAAACAGACCTACAGAATGCAATAGCCCATAAACAGACCCATGTAAATGTGGGAATGTGGTAAATGATATGGGGGCACCACATACTGGAAAAGAATGGATTGTTTTTGTACACTGGGTTAGGAAAATTGGCTCAGTTTACAGATACAAAAAGCTGAATCTCGACTTCACACCATATACAAAGTGACTTCTACATAGATTAAAGACATATATAAAAGGTAAAATCATAGATACAATTAAAAAAAATAGGAAAAAATATTTTTTTAAGTAAGCTCTACACCCAACATGGGGCTTGAACTCATGACCCTGAGATCAAGAGTTGCATGCTCTACCAACTGAGCCAGCTGGGCGCCCCAGGAAAATATTTTTGTATTCTTTGTGTGTGCAAGGATAGCTTAAGACCAAAAAGATGCATACAACACATAGAAGAAAACGATAGGTCTCATGTCACCAAAATTACGGATTTCTTTTCAACCGAAGCTTAAGAGCAGCGGGAAACAGATTTTCTCTCAGAGCCCTCAGAAGGAACCAACCCTGCTGACCTTTCAATTTCAGACTTCCAGCCTCCAGAATTGTTAAAATGTCTGCTGTTTTTACCAAGTTTATGGTGATTTGTTACAGTAGCCAGCACAGATAAAGAAGAGTTTCATAATTTCAGAAACTCCTATTGGACAGCGCTAATTTTTTTTTTTTTTTTTTGAGAGGAGAGAGGGAGAGAGCATGAGGGTGGAGGGGCAGAGGGTCTCGAGGGAGAAGCCGACCCCCCGCTGAGCAGGGAGCCCGACCGGGGCTTGATCCCAGGACCCTGAGATCATGACCTGAGCCGAAGGCAGAGGCTTAACCGACTGAGCCACCCAGGCACCCCTGGACAGTGCTGATTTCGAATATTTGTGGAACTCTTGAAAATCCAGAAGAAAAATTCATAGCAATGGAAAAATGTACAAAGAATAGGAATAAACAGTTCATTCAGGGGGAAATTTAAGTGTCTAATGAGAATAGTAAGTGGGGCACCTGAACGGCTCAATGTCAGACTCTTGGTTTCGGCTCAGGTCATGATTTTGTGGTCAGCTGTAGGATCAAGCCCCAACTCAGGCTCTGCGCTCAGCAAGGAGTCTGCTTCAGATTCTTTCTCCCTCTCCTTCCCCCACCCCTCCCCGCTCACTCTCAAATAAATAAAATCTTAAAAAAAGAAAAAAGAATAGTAAGTGACTTGTGGCCTCTCCTGCATGAGAAGAAAGCAAATTCAAATACAACTGGGTCACTGCTAAACAGCTAGCAGACTGGCAAAAAAACCCACAAAACCTGATATTCAGTATTTGTGAGAAATTAGGGAAATAAAAACCCAAGTGCACTGCTGGTAGGAATGTTAGCTGCTTTAGTCATTCAGAACAAACTGACAATCTTGGTGAAATTAAGTATGCATACCCCTCGATTCTCACACACATCCCTGAAGAGCATGATTGAGGGTTTTCATGGAGAATCATGACTAGTACCGAAGCTACCTGTGTTCTTCCCAGGGGTGAGGACAAGCGAGTGGGGTGGGTGCATACACTAGAAATCCTATGCGACGGAGAGAAGCGATTAAATATTTGTGCTTTCTGCAACATGGATAAATCTCAGATGTGGTGTTGAGTAAAGACAATAAAGATCGCAGCAGAACTTTGAGGTAAGTTAAAAAAAACACAGATGTATCTGAGAACACATCAGAGTGGTTGCTAATGAGGGAAGAAGGGGATGGGCATGAATGAACTTGTGGGACTAGAATCCAAACTGAGCAGGATGGAGACACCAGGGCAAAGGACAAGGAAGCCCAGGTAAAAGTGGATGAGGGGAAAGGCAGATCCCAGACACCGCGAGGCCACATGTTTAACGATGCAGGGAAAGGGCATCTGGGTGGCTCAGCCAGTTAAGTGTCTGCCATCAGCTCAGGTCATGATCTCAGGGTCCTGGGATCGAGCCCTGCATCAGGCTCTCTGCGTGGTAGGGAGTTGGCTTCTCCCTCTCCCTCTGCCCCTCCCCACAGCTTGTGCTTTCTCTCTCTCCTCTCTCTCTCAAATAAATAAAATCTCTTTTAAAAAATGATGTAAGAAAATCATTATGGTTTGAAGCCAACTGCCAGTAAGGAATTCTTGAGACGTCTTTGGTGCAAAAAGGTGATTTTATTAAAGTACGGGGACAGGACCCGTGGGCAGGAAGAGCTGCAGTGGGGTCATGAGGAGTGGCCCATTATATACTTTCAAGTTGGGAGGGGGTTAGGGATAGAGTAAGTCTTTAAGGAATTTTGGAAGCAAGTTTTCCAGGATCCTGAGGGGCCTAGCTGTTGTTGGGAAAGATCGTTTATTACTATCTAATAAAACCTGAGTCATGAGACCCTTCAGATGTATATCAGTGGGTCACATGCTTGGGAGATGATTGCCAACATGTATCTTGGGGGGTAGAGATAAAGGAAGTTTCGAAAGGAATTTCTTTTTTTTTTTTTAAGGTTTTATTTATTTTACAGAGAGACACAGCAAGAGAGGGAACACAAGCAGGGGGAGTGGGAGAGGGAGAAGCAGGTTTCCCGCCAAGCAGGGAGCCCAACGCGGGGCTCGATCCCAGGACCCTGGGATCATGACCTGAGCCGAAGGCAGATGCTTAACAACTGAGCCACCCAGGCATCCCTCCAAAGGAATTTCTATATGTTAAAGTAGATTTACAGGGTCCTGGGGGTCGGCCTAAGACCGCCTTTTGCCCTTAGCAAAGTACCAACATTGAGGCAGCTGAGTTCCTAAAGGAAGATCACTCTGCCTGTTTCAAGGACTTATCGATGGGCTGTTAACGGGCTGTAGGTAGTAGGAAATTTAATAATTTTTCTTCTGCCTTTGTTTCCCACATCATTTAACAGTGTTAACAGAGTTGGGAAGTCAGGGAAGCTATCTCGGCCCACCCACTCCTCACCTAAGAGCCTAGGGAAACCCGTCTCTGTTACACATGACCAAAAGAACAGAGTAGCGGGCGCCTGGGTGGCTCAGTTGGTTAAGCGACTGCCTTCGGCTCAGGTCATGATCCTGGAGTCCCGGGATCGAGTCCCGCATCGGGCTCCCTGCTCAGCAGGGAGTCTGCTTCTCCCTCTGACCCTCCTCCCTCTCATGCTCTCTGTCTCTCATTCTCTCTGTCTCAAATAAATAAATAAAATCTTAAAAAAAAAAAAAAACAAACAAAAGAACAGAGTAGCAGTTGAATCCCACGCAGACTTACGGAGAGAAAAGCATAGTAACATCCCTACAGATAAGAGAGTCATGGCAGAAATCCACGCCCAGAAACAGATAAAAACCGTAACCACCTTTTATCAAAGCTAAACAGGAAATGGCCGCAGTTAGGAAAGAAATGGATGCACCAGAGGTGTGGCAAGGCTGGGAGGCTGGGGGTGTCAGGGGCCCAGCCTCTCTCTAGACCCAGGTTGAAGCGGCTAAAACTCCGGTCCCCCAGGCCAGTGTCCTTGGCAGCTCCTGGCTGTCCCTGAATGCCAGATCCAACAGCCCTAACACCCAATCCTGAGATGAGCAGGGAAATGCCAGCTCTACATTCTGGTCCTCAAGAAACTTTTCCTCTCTTTGCCTTTGATCCTGTCTGCCCCCTTTTGTTGTCCTCCCCCACCCCACTCCAGCTTAGCAGCCTCCGAGAGCGGGAGGTCTTCCCAAGGGCCAGCACTGAGGAAGCCCGAGGCCTGAATGGCCTCCCAGCGCGGGAGGACCTGGGCTCACCCTCAGAGACCAGGGGAGCAAGCAGTTGCCGCAGGCTGTGGGGAGGGGTCTGGGTGGGCCGGTCAGCATCCCGCAGTCACTGCTGGGGCCCCAGAGCCGGCCACACAGGGCGTTCAGCATGAGTTCGTACAGGCTGTGAATGAGCTTTGGGGAGAGAGCAGGGAATCAGTTCTGTTTTGTACACAGAAGCCATCATAATGAGAATTTCAAGAAAGGCCACATGTCTAGATTTTGCGTAGGGTTAGGCTAGGGATGTGGCTCTGGGGGTCTCGGCCCAGAGGTTACTTCCAGTGGTGGCATGGACAGTAGTAACGATGGCTGTGTTGTACTTATCTCTACCTGCCTGACCTCATGTAAGCTTTGCAACAAGCCTGTGCATTCGGTTCCATCACCGTTACTATTTTACGGGTGAATAAACAGGCTTTCAAAGGCCGCATGGCTCTTCAAAGGCAAAGAGGGGCTGAGAGCCCCGGAAACCCGTCAGTGTTTCAGGATCAGACCGGTGGTTTCTGTTCCACGTCAGAAAATTGTAAGCTGAAGTATCTTCGGGCACCAAGGAGAAAGGCAAAGTCTCGACCAACAACTGAGGCATCTAGAGCCCAGCTGCAGGGCACAGGGAGGCCATGAAGATGCTCCAGGAGAGTGGTGTGTCCATCCACTGGCCACACAGAGCCGAGACCATGATGAGAAGAGAAAGAGAGAGAAGGGGGCAGGAGAGGGAGGCTCCTCCAGAAGGTGGTAGGGATGGAGAAGGTCCACTGGACAGGTACACAGTCTTTCAGGTGGACTGGGTGGGCTCGGTGGGCTAAAAGCCTGGGCGTCCCCAGCACCCCTGGGAGAATGGTGGTCCACGGGGGGAAGGAGCAGCTTCTGAGGATGGCAGTGAGCTCAAAAGCAGAAGTGCTTGGCCTGGGTACCAGCTCCAGGGCATCTCCCAAGCCCAGGCTCACTTACTGGACCATGCTGGGGCAGGGCTGCTCAACTCTACTTCTGCAAACCCAAAGCTGGACTCAAGTCCTTCAAGAAGCCCCTGGAATGAAACCCTATGGAGCAGAAAGGCTGCAAGTCCATGCTGACCGGCCCTGAAGAGCAGCTGACGGGACAGGCTTGTGGCTCCAGCTGGTCTGAGCACAAGCCCACAAAGAGACCCCAAACCTGGTGGAGGGCCAGGGGAGGGCAAGAAAGAGATGAGATCAGGCCTCACAGAACCTCACAGTGGCCCCAGTCCTGGAACCTAGCTGCACCCAGGAGCTGAGACGCCTGGGTTTCTCAGGCCAGGGCTGCCAAGGGCTCCCACTTCTATCTGTGGAGGACACCCCATGTGCACGACAGGTCAAGAGAGGTTGCAGCAGGCATAGTGCCCCTAGGAAGCCAGAGTGAAGAACCCCTCCCGCTTCTGCCCTGCTGTCTAGACACACTGCGGTGCCCCACCCCCTCCAAAGGGATGAGTCACTCCTCAGAGCCTGGCCCGCCCCAACTGTTTTTGATCCTCAGGGTCACAGCCAGCTCCAGGATCTCAAGGACAGCCAAGGAGGGTGAGGGCTTTTGGGAGGGTGGGTGGTGGTCGAGTGCACACCCCACAGGGGCCCGGGGTCCGCCTTCTCCCTAGCTCTAGCACTGCACGGGGAGGCCCAGGCCGGGGAGGGGACCCACCTGGAGCTGCCTAATTACCGCATGTCACAGCTCAACTGGGTCACCCAGGAGACTGAGCTATTTCTAACTGCAGCAAATACCGTCCCCACAGCCCCTACCCAACGCAGCAGGCCCAGGAAAGATGCTTTCTCAAGGTCTGAGGGTGGACAGAATTGCCTATCCCTCTGCCTGAAACAGGGAAAAAGGGGCCCACTTCGCCCCCCTCACCCTGTACTCTTCCCTCCCCTCTCCCCAGTAAGCACACAAGACAGTGGTTTTGGTCTAAAATGATGGACATTTAGACATTGACGCCAGGCTCCTGCCTGACCAGCGCAGTGCTGGGGCAGGCCAAGCAAAGACAGAGAGGTAGGGAGCGGGCACTGTGGGGGCACCAGCCAGGACCTGGGGTCGCTGGTGGCCGCCGGGAGGTGGGGTGGGGAGGGGTTAGCCACAGAGACTCCACAAGTGCCAGGTCCAGGATGGTCAGTCAGGGACTCACGGAGAGCCGAGTGCGCCTTACCCCTCCTGGTGATGCCAGGTGCCCGGCTCAGGAAGCAACCTTGGCCAGGGTGCTCAGGTCTTCCTGGGAAGGGACAAAGCCAGCCTTCAGTCCGGTGGGTAGCCGCATCACCAGCCAGATCCTGGGCTCCTGGCTGCCAACGCAAGTAAGGGGTGGGATGGTGCTGTCCATCGTGCTGTGGTTGAGGCTTGGGATCCAGGCCACAGCGGCAAGGTGTGCTGGGCAACGCTGGCCTCAACCCTTCTGTTCTCTGGATACAACACTGTTGTCTGAGATGAGCCCTCTCCTCCCAGCCACTTGCCCGCACTCACCATGGAAAACCCTCATCAGAAGCAGCACCCACAAAAGAAAATGAGAGGCAGCCCCGGATAACTGCCAGCTTCCCCCAAGATCAGGGGACACTCGCCCCGGGAGGCGACGATCGGAGGCTGGGTCCACCCACCACGCCACATCATGGTTTGCAGCATGTCAGACGCCTAAGTAGGGAAACACCACCAGACGCTGCTTACCCACACTTGAGGCTCCTGCAAAGCTTGAAGGGGGGTTTCCCAGGAGGCTCTGGCCGGAAGCCAGCCAGTGCCAGGGCCACAGACCCCCTCGGACAGCACTGGACGGGTGGCTGGCTCTAGCAGTGGGCCCAAGACACTAAGGCACGACGCTAATCTAAGCCCACTGGGGTGAGGTGGGGAGAGGACCGGCTCCAAGGGGCCTCCTCGAGTCGGCAAAGCACACGGTGACCAAGCAATGACGACAGCCTGTTTTTTCCAACTTGGCACAGGCTGGAAGTGGAGGGCGATGACCCGGGGATGCCAGTGGCTCTTGCTAGAAGGGGCTGTATGTATGTCCTGGCGGCCCCTGGAAAGGCCTCTGGAAAGCAGGGAGAGCCCCGGACGAGGCTGGCACCCCTGCGCAGGCCCAAGGGCCAGTCCCGAGCTGGAGTCCGGGAGGCGGATGCCGGGCTAGGAAGGTCGTGCAGTGACTCCAAGGCCCTGGCGGGCCGGGGCCCTACCGGTCTCCAGCAGGCCCCGCGCGGAGATCCTAAGGAGGGAGCAGGAGCAACGAGTGGGGAGAGGGCGCCGATCTCCGGCAGGCAGAGCCCCGGTGGGCCGGCCGCCTGGTGCTTCAGGGCTGCCTGCGCAGGCCCGGGCGCCCGAAAGCCGGGTGCATGAGGTTCTCGGTGATGTAGGCCACGAGCAGGCAGATGACCACCAGCATGACGCAGATGGAGCCGCCCACCGCCGTCATGGCCACCACGATCTCCCGCATGCCGGCGGGCTCGGCAGCGAACTCCACGCACTCGGCGGGCCCGGCGGGCTCCGGGGCGGCGGCGGCGGCGGCGGGCTCGGCGCGCAACGGCAGCGGCAGCGGCTGCAGGCACAGGCGGTAGCGCACGCCGTCGTGCACGTCGGGCAGCAGGTAGTCGCGGCAGGAGGCGCCGAGCAGCACGCGCTCGCACGGGAAGCGCGTGTAGGCGCCGCGCCACGAGCAGTTGAGCGCGAAGGCGCGCACGCGGCGCGCCTCGGCCGGCGCCAGGCGCCACTGCACCAGCACGCTGCGGTTGCGCAGGACGCTGGCGCGCAGCGAGCGGCCGGCAGAGGCGTGCGCCGCGCAGCCGGGCGCCTGGCAGCGGAAGCCGCGCGCGGGGCTGCGGAAGCAGAGGCGCCCGCCGCCCGCCTCGGGGCCCTCGGGCAGCACCTTGTAGGGGCACCAGGGCGCGTCGGCCGCCGGCTCCCAGCCCGGCGGCGTCGGGGCGGTGGCGCAGGCGGCCAGCAGCAGCAGCAGCGGCGGGGCGCGCATCCTGCGGCTGGGCGGCGCGG
>NC_058406.1:565885-609706 GCF_002201575.2 Neomonachus schauinslandi
AAAAAAAAAAAAAAAAGCCCAAGCTCCGGAATCAGCTTCATTGATTAAATGGTCCTCCTTTGCCCTGGGGGTTTATGATGGGGCGGCCCATGCCCAACCCTACAGGAACTCCATGCAGTGTTTCTGGCTTCTGCTCTGTTGCGCACTGTTTTAATTATTTGGATCTGAATATGCTTTACCATCTGATAGGGCTCATGCCCCTTCATTTTGTTTGTTGAAAATGTTCTGGGGGGTGCCTGGGTGGCTCAGATGGTTAAGCGTCTGTCTTCGGATCAGGTCATGGTCCCAGGGTCCTGGGATCAAGTCCCGCATCGGGCTCCCTGCTTGGCAGGGAGCCTGCCTCTCTCTCTCTCTCTCTGTCTCTTATGAATAAATAAATAAAATCTTTAAAAAAAAAGAGAAAATGTTCTGGGTATTCTTGCTTTTTAATATATGGCCTTTAACTATTTTTTTTTTAACTTAAATTCAAGTTAGTTAACATATGGTGTAGTATAGGTTTCAGGAGTAGAATTTAGTGATTCATCACTTATATACAACACCCAATGTTCATCCCAACAAGTACATCACCCAGTTACCCCATCCCCCCGCCTCCAACAACTTTGTTTGTTCTCTATAGTTAAGAGTCTCTTATGGTTTGTCTCCCTGTTTCTTATTTTTCCCTCCTTTCCCCTGTGTTCATCTGTTTTCTTAAATTCCACATATGTGTGAATTCATATTTGTTTTTCTGGGACTGACTTATTTTGCTTAGCATGATACACTCTCGTTCTATTTTAATTGTCTTTTTTAAAACATCCATTTTATTGGGGCACCTGGGTGGCTCAGTTGGTGGGAATCTGACCCTTGATTTCGGCTAAGGACATGATCAGGGTTGTGAGATTGAGTCCTGCATCGAGCCCCACGCTCAGCAAGGAGTCAGCTTGAGATTCTCTTTCCTTCTCCTCCCTCTGCCTCTGCCCCTGCCCCCCGCTCATATTTGCTCTCTCTCACTCTCTCTCTCGCTAAAATAAACAAATCTTTAAATGAAAAGAAAAAAACATACGTTTTATTGAGGTACAAGTTATTTAAAATAAGGGGCGCCTGGGTGGCTCAAGTTGGTTGAGCATGGGACTCTTGATTTCAGCTCAAGTCATGATCATAGGTTCATGAGATGGAGCCCCTCGTAGGGCTCTGCGCTCAGCTGGGAGTCTGCGTGAATCTGAAGATTCTCTTCCTCTGCCCTTCCCCCCTCCCCCCCCAACATGTGTGCATGCGCTCTCTCTCTCTCAAAATAAATGTTTAAAAAATGCATCCATTTTTAAAGTTTAATGAATTTTGACAAAAGTGGACACGTGTGCAGCCACTCCCTGACCCCAACACAAACATTTCCAGCTCCTGCAAAGTCACCTTGAGCCCCTTAGTGCTCCACCTCCTCATGGCTGTTGTGCCTCCAGTCACTAAAGCCTTGCTGTTCCAGGCTGTCCCACAAAAGGACATGCATTCTCCCTCGTGTCTGTATCTTTCCCTCAGCAGAGTGGGTCTGAGATTTTTCCATGGCGCACGTTTCTGGAGGTCATCTCCTCCCACTGCTGCTGAGCAGCGTCCACTCCACAATTTGTTCACACGGTCCCCTGTTGGTGGGCATGGGCAGGGTTTAGCAATTATGAATAAGCTGCTACAAACATCCACTGCAAGTGTTTGTGTGGCTACGTTTTCCATTATCTTATGTAAATACTTGGGTGCAGTGGAATTTATGGGGCAGAGGAAATGTGTATGATTAATACAACAATCCACCAGGTTATTTTCCAAAGTAGCTGCACCATTTTACATTTCTATCAGCACCACCACCCTGGAGCATGACCCCGGGCAGGCTGCTCAGCCTCCATGGCATCTGCAAAACAGGATGGGCGCTACTGCCCAGCTCGCTGGGCTGAGGAAGAATTATGTGTGAAAACACACGTAAGGCAGTTATAACAGTGACCACTATGCGGTGAGCACAGAAAATAATGATGTTGATGATTTAACTTGAGAGAATCATGGAGGGAAAGTGCTGAAAAGAGGGAGATTAGGTGGAAATCCGCACCCAGGGGGGCATAATACCCAAGCTTCTTCCCCCCATTCTGCTTCCAGCAGGAAGCCTGTCGGGCACGCACTCCAAGGGCAGAAATCAAACAGTCTCAGAAGCAGCAGAGATGATATTCAGCTACAGGCAGTGGAGGATTGATTCATCAGCTCGCCCAGGAGGACTCTGGAGGAGCTAGGGGATGGTGAACGCTGCTCAGGCGCACAGAGCGTCCAGCCAGCTTCTCAGGGCAGAGACTACCAGCTGTTTCCAATATCCATTCTTCCCTTGTTCCTCAGTAATTCCAGCACCAGCTTACCCGGATACATATCTCCATAAAAACTACACATCCCCGCCTTCCTAGTAGCTGGCTGGGCCAAGTTCTGGCCACTGGACGCCAGCTACTAGAGGTCACCTTCCTTCCCACCAGCTGGCTCCCCAGCAGGAGAGCCGCAGCTTGGGCAGCCATCGTGGCCCACGAGGACAGGAGAGCAGCAACGGAGAATAAGACGGGGTCCCTGGGGACCAGGCACCTTTGACACCAGCCCCGGGCCACCTCCACTAAAGAGAGCAACCATCCTCTGTCTTGTTTATTTATTTTTAAAAAAGATTTTCTTTATTTGAGAGAGAGGGACGGAGGGAGAGAGACAGCACGAGCAGGGGTGAGAGGGAGAAGCAGGCTCCCCGTGGAGCAAGGAGCCTGACACGGGACTTGATCCCAGGACCCTGGGATCACGACCTGAGCCGAAGGCAAATGCCCAGCCAACTGAGCCACCCAAGTGCCCCCTCTGTCTTCTTTAAACCACTTCTGTTTGGAGGTTTTCTGACATGCTTGCTTGAGCCTGAGCCTACCCACTGCAGTGTCTCTTAAATTTGAACAGAGAAAGAAGGCTCATCAGACATCTGAGGAAAGCCTTCAACCTGGAGCAGAGAGACCAAAGCACATAGAGGAAAGGAGACTGGATGGAAGAGTCCGTGCAGGAAGCAGAGAAAACAGGCTTGAAAACTCTATCATTAATTACTATATAGATATATAATTAATTATATAAGTAATTCTAATTTCTCCACAAATGAGAAAAAATGCACTTATGAAAGAACATTATCTGTGAAAAAGAATCAGAAAAAATAAACAAGCACTCAGAAAGATAAGATACGTGAGAGTTTCCGATGTGTTATTTCCAGCATGGCCAAGCAGCTTTGCGACTTGCAGTGGATACTCACTGGTGCTTTACAATTTAACTAAAAAAGAAAAAAAAATTAGGGGCGCCTGGGTGGCTCAGTCGTTAAGCGTCTACCTTCGCTCAGGTCATGATCCTGGGGTCCTGGGATTGAGCCCCACATCAGGCTCCCTGCTCTGCAGGAGGCCTGCTTCTCCCTCTCCCATTCCCCCTGCTTGTGTTCCCTCTCTCGGTGTGTCTCTCTCTGTCGAATAAATAAATAAAATCTTTAAAAAAAAAAATTAGCAGAAATGAACCAAGAGGGGCACCTGGGTGGCTCAGTTGGTTAAGAGTCTGCCTTCGGCCCAGGTCATGATCCCAGGGTCCTGGGATTGAGCCCCACGTTCAGCAGGGAGTCTGCTTCTCTCTCTCCCTCTGCCCCTCCCCCTGCTTGTGTTCTCTTGAGTGCTCTCTCTCTCAAATAAATAAAGTCTTAAAAAAAAAAACTTAATGAAAAAAGATTATGGTTTCACATACACAGCCACAATGTACTTCTGTATGGAGACAAGCCCTTGAACCTCATGGAATGTTTTATTTCTTTTCTTTTTTTTTAAGATTTATTTATTTGAGAGAGAGAAAGAGGGGGGAGGGGCAGAGAGAGAGAAGCCGACTCCCCATTGAGTGGGGAGCCTGACATGGGGCTTGACCTCAAGACCCCAAGATCATGACCTGAGCTGAAATCAAGAGTTGGTTGCTTAATCAACTGTGCCACCCAGGTGCCCCCGCATGGGTTGTTTTAAATGTCATGGCACGCTCACCACATCCTTCAGTGCTCATGACAAGGGAGGGTGGCTGGTCTTCACGCTACGGCTGCTCCCAATGTCCACGCTGATCATCAATTTTACACCCACATTGGCTCCTGGACCCATGGATTCATCTATCCCTTGAGCTCCTTCTTTGCCTCTCCCGGGAAGGTTCGCGATGTCTGCCTTTCCCCGTCGTTACTCCTACTGCGCGAGATTGTAATTCTGAGAGAGTAACTTGTACTCCTACTACGTGTCGCTTTAATGTCGGAGAGCGACTCCTGCTAGGTCTCTTTTTCTTTTTCTAAGATTTTATTTATTTATTAGAGAGAAAGAGAGAAAGCACAAGCAGGGGGAGCGGCAGGCAGAGGGAAAAGCAGGCTCCTCGCTGAGCAAGAAGCCCAACGCGGGACTCAATCCCAGGACCCTGGGATCATGACCTGAGCCGAAGGCAGACACTTAGCCAACTGAGCCACCCAGGCGTTCCATCTTTTTCTTTTAAGAGAAGATCTGGAAGTGTGACCCCTACCTGGAGAGTCACCCTTCTAGAACGGCGAGAACAGTTGGAGACACGATCTGCTCCTTCCTGGTTTCTCTTACGCTTTTTTTTTTTTCCTCTAAAAATGATGTTGTTTCACTGGGAGCTCTTCTCTTTAACCACCGTCAGCTTCTCTTGTTTCTAGTGGTGACAAGCTATTTTGCTCTTTATGGACATATTCGTCCACCTCTTTGGTAACCCTGTCTGTGACTTTTCTTCTTCCCTTTGTTTATTATGTAACAGCTGCTGCTCTTCTTTTCCCCAGAGAGCTTCCTGTTTTTGCCGGATCCAGCGCCTGCTATGCCCTCCTTTTCAGTCTCCGGGCCCAGAAGCACCGTCCCCGGTCCTTCCAGGGAGGGAAGCCAGCACGCAGGGCTGTGTCCCCTTTGCAGGGGCGTTTGTTGCTTTCAGGGTGCATCTTTGGCTATGTGACAAATGTCTGTGACATCCGGTAGTAAAGATTTATGTATTTGAGAGAGCGTGCGTGCACAGGCAGGAGGGGGAGAGGGAGAGAGAGACTCCCAAGCAGACTCCATGCCCAGGGCAGAGCCCAACATGGGGCTCGATCTCACGACCCTGAGATCGTGACCTGAGCCAAAATCAAGAGTTGGATGCTCAACCGACTTAGCCACCCAGGCGCCCCTCATGTTCCCAACCTTCTTGAGTCCAAGCTGCAAGAGTCCTGTGTTTTGCTGCAGCAGTCTGTGGAGGCTCCTGCTTCACAGGGAGGCCATAGGTGAACGCCGCTGGTCCCCAATGAGGGTGGCCTCTGTCTCCGAATCTGGGGAGGTGCCAGAAGTCCTGGAGGTTCTGACTGCAGATAAGGAAGATGAAAGTCACCTTGCAGGGGACCAGAAGCAGCCCCAGGCTGATAGTCAAACTGATACACTGGCCCCGTTGCAAAATTAACTGGGTGGTCCACCAAAGCTGTGATTGCTTTGGTTAAATAGATGCCTGTTGTTGGGGGCAAATTCCCCACTGTCTTGACTGCTGCTGTTCCCAGAAGGAGGAGCCACGTCCTTTGGGCCTGGTGTGGATGGTGCCCATGGCTGAACTGCGCGGTGGGGGGTGGTGGTGGGATAGCATGGGGGTGCAGATGCGTTCCCCTTTCTGGTTGCCACATTCTGTTAAACTTTGAATCCCCTTAAAAATTCCCATGACTGTTTGGACCAAATCCCATTGTGGACATATCTTGTCAATTTGGCATCATTCCCAGTGGTTGCTCAACCACAGTGGTTTGCTGTCCTGAAGCTTCTCTTCGGTCAATCCATGCTTGAGCCAGTGCATGCCAGTCAATTCGGATGCTCATTGGTGCTGGAGTAACTGCATCCATTGTGGTTGGTTCAAGGGCCATTGCTGCCAAGGCTGACCACCTTGACCCCATAGTCCAATGTCTAAATTTATTTAATTTTCTATCTCAGAGGTTGGCCTTCTGTGTAAAATTTAGGTTGATTCAGACCACAGCTCGGAGTGGAGCGGCAGGGTCACTTACGCCCTCCCCTTACGGTTCTGGAACACGCTGTCACCACGTTTCCTGCAGTGCCTCTCTGACTCTACAATCCTGCCACTTCCTCACGAACAAGCTCCAATTTAACACAATCTTAACATGATTTACGTGGAGATAGCATCAGATCTCACAGGCTAACGGGTCAGTCCCACAAGACCCCCCCTACACTCACTTTAGATGCCAGTCGGAAGTCCAGGTTGTCACCTGTGTTTCTGACTGACTGGCTATAAATTAAAGGTTCCTACAACTTCCTCCTTGGGTTCGATTCATTTGCTAAAGTGGCTCACAGAACTCAGAGAAACATTCTACTTAATAGATTACTAGCTTATGATAAAAGGCTGTAATTCAGGAACCCGACGGAAGAGCTGCATGAGGTCAGGGATGGGGGAAGGATACAGAGCTTCCATGCCCTGTCCAGGCACACCGCCACGTGTCTGTCCACCAACCAGAAGCTCTCCAGACCCCGTCCTTTGGGGTTTGTTTGGAGACTTCATAACAGGGGCAGGAGTGATTAAGTCGTTGGCCATTGGAGAATGCACTCAATCCCCGGCCCCTCTTCCATACCCGGAGGTCAGGGGTGAGACTGAGTTCCAAGCCTTTAATCACATGGATGGTCTCCCCCCCTCCCAACCCCTAGGAGCATGAAAAATTTTAAAGGGAAACCTCACTAAAGTGGACTGCTGATGCTAGAAGGGGAGGCTGGAAGGAGCTGTACCCCTCAATCTCAATCACAGGAAGAAGTGTCTCCCCAAGGGAAGAATCATCAATAGGAAAGAACCATCAATTACAGGCCCCAACAGGAAAAGATGTGCATTGCATCTCCTACAAGAAATCCACTGCCCCTGCAGCTCAGCCAGTAAGAAACCATCATCACCCTAACCTCCCGTTTCTCTTCAGTGGGCTTTCATTCAAAACAACCCTCCCGGGGCGCCTGGGTGGTTCAGTGGGTTAAGCGTCTGTCTTAGGCTCAGGTCATGATCTCAGGGTCCTGGGACTGAGGCCGGGATTGAGCCCCGCATCATCGGGCTCTCTGCTCAGCAGGGTGTCAGCTTCTCCCTCTCCCTCTCTCCCCGCTTGTGCTCTCTCAAATAAAATCTTTAAAAACAAAACCAAAACAACCCTCCCAACCTCTCCCTGTTCCATAATATAACGATCCTCTCCTTTGTTCTCTGGACTTGCCTGTAGTTTTGCTGTAGCTCGCAGGTCCCAAATTGTAATTCTCTGTTATTCCCAAGTAAACCCATTTTTGTGGGTAAAATAACTGTTTTATTTTTAAAGTTAACAAAGACTTTCTGAAAATCATTTTATCAACTTTATTAAACTCAAATGTGGCTGAAAGAGGCTTTTCATGAGTATCAAAACACACCTTTAGGACTCTCTTCACTTAGGAAATTCAAAGGTTTTAGGAGCTCTGTGCTAGAAACGGGATGAAAACCAAGTGTACATTTCTTGTTATAAGTCACAAAATCGTAGAGGTTAACTGATCAACAGAAGGGATGGGTGGTAAATTTAAAGATATCTACCAGAAAAAAACACTAGGTTAGAGAAGAAAGTTACAGGATTAGTCCAAGAAGTCCAATGAGAATCTGAGGAACAGGAATCCCATCAAGAGCAAACCCACCCACTGCCTGGGTGACGCAGCCCTTTAAGTGTCTGGGTCCTGATCTCAGGGTCATGAGATCGAGCCTCGAGTGCAGCCCCACGTCGGGCTCTGTTTGGGGCGTGCAGTCGGCTTGGGTTTCTCTCTCCTCCTCCCTCTACGTGTTCTCTCTCTCAAATAAATAAACCTCAAAAGAGAGAGAGAGAGCAAACACACGAAAATAGAAGGGGATTTTTTTAAGTTCCCAAACCGAAGGAAGGACAAGAGCCCCCCGGGTGAAGAGAACTGTGTGCACAGAACAAGGAGTGAGGCTCACATGAAGACGGGCCTCCGTGACTTTTCAGAGCACCAAGCCCGGGGAAGACCCTAAAGCTCTCAGAGAGCGAGCAGGTCAGAAGCCGAAGGCCAGGAATCAGAACTTCGACTTTCAACAGCATCCCTGGAGGCTGGAAGCAAAAGGCGCGCCCTGAGACGTTCTAAGGGTCAGGCGTTTCCAGGCTGGGATCCTATTCCCTGCCGACTCTGGATCCGAGACGCGCACGGAATAAACCCCCTTCGGACACGCACCCTCTCCAGAACGCACTCGAGCGCAGACCGAGACGGAGACGGCGCGGGCTCCGGGAACGACCGCGGGCGCACGAGCCGCACGGGGGGCTCGGGGGTTAAGGAGCCAGCGTGGCCGACGGGCGTCGGGCAGACACAGGAGGACCCGCGGCGGCGGGGACGCACGCGGCCGCAGGAGGCGGGGCGTGAGGGAGGGAGTCCCGGCCGTGCCCCGACAGTGGCGGACAAAGCCGCTGCGGCGAGCACAGAGCCAGGCATGAGGAAACACGAGGTGCGTCTGCGCGCAGGACAAAAAGCCGCGGCCAGGGGGGCAGCCCGGCCGGGCCGGGTCCGCGGGAAGCCCCGACCCCGAGCTCGGGACTCCTGGGGCCGCGGCAGGGCCACCACGTCGGCGCCTCCGGTGTAGACCTGGAGGCTTCCGACAGATCTGCCGCGGGGGAGAACGGCAGGGGACCGCTGCTCTTCACTGCGAGACTCAAAGCCACATACTGGCGTCACTCTGATCTTAAGATAAATCCAGTCAAAGGAGTCCGCGACGAGGACGCCTCAGCTCTGGGCGGCGGAGGCCCGCCTCGGCCCGCCGCAGCCTCCGTCTCTACGGCAACGGGCGGCGTCTCCGAGCCGAGCCTCTCAGAACCGCGCCACGTAGGGCCGACGCGAGGGTGACGCACTTCCGGCGAGGGTCACGCCCCCTCCCGCGAGGGGGCGTGGCTGTACGTTCCGCGCACCGGCGGCGCGGCCCGCTTTGCCCGGTCCTCGGTGGCCTCCGGGGTGCTAGAGTCTCGGCGCCCAACCGGCCAAGGAGCCCGGCTCCTTCCAGTCCAGGCGCACGCTGCTCGGCTCCCCGCCCCCAGCGTGGTGACAGATCCGCCGAGGTCGCCGCCGCCGCTTTTTGACGACGTGTACTACACGCTGTCCGATGTGAACGCGCCCTCCGTCCGCGTCTAGCGCAGAGGCGAGCCCGGGCCCTTCCCAGGAGCAGAGCAGGAGGCTTCTCCGTCACTGTCGGGGCACGGGCCGGGACTCCCTCCCTCACGCCCCGCCTCCTGCGGCCGCGTGCGTCACCGCCGCCGCGGGTCCTCCTGGGAGTTGTGGTTCGGACCCGACCCCGGGCTCCGGCGCCAGCGGGCTACAGACTACAACTCCCGGCAGGCCCCGCGGCGGCCCCAGGAGTCCCGAGCCCGGGGTCCTCGGCTGCCTCAGCCGGTGGTCTCGGCGCGGCAGGGCGGCCTGGCTGGCGGGAGCTGAGCAGCAGAGGGGCTGCGGGCAGGCTGTCACACACCGAGGTCGTTCGGCAGGCCACTGGCAGATAGACTCGGCGCTTCTCGGCCCCCGGAGCCTCCAGGCCGAGCGGGCGGGGCGCAAACTTACGGGCAAGTGGAGGGGTCGACGGGGGCACTAGGGTCTGGCCGCGACCGGGGCCCTGGGCGGCTTCCCGAGGAAGGGGGATGGGATGGTAGGAGGCGGGGCGGACCCGGGCGGGTGGGGCGGGGTCACGCTTGGGGCTGCGCGCCCGCCCTGCCTGGTCCGGCCCGACCCGCCCCCGCTGTCCCCGCGGAGCCTCGGCCGGGGCGCAGCGCCGGGCCCTGACGTCTGCAGCGCCCGGGCCGCCAGCCCTCCGGCTCCACTCCCGGCGGCAGGTCGTGTTCGGGCGCTGCGGCTCCTGCGCGCACCAGACTGACTGCTGCAGCAGGAGCGAGGCCGCCAGAGCCCGGGGAGCCCTGCAAGGCGGGAAGCAGGCCCCCGGGGCAGCGCTGGCTCCCGCGGTGTCGGCACGGGAATGGGCATGTAGACCGCGGGCAGCCCAGGAGCAGACGGGCCGGCTTCGTCCGCCCGCCGCGTCCCGTCGGAGGTGCTAACTGTGCGTCTTGGCATCTCCCAGGCGCCACAGGGTTGGATGGCTCAGGGCTTGCGCTGAAGCTCAGCAAGGCTAGAGGCCAGTCCCCAAATCTCCAAGCGTCAGGGCTGCAGCCCAGCAGGCTCAAGGCGGGCGGCGGGGTGGGGGGGGCGACTGGACGGCCAGACAGGTGAGCTCTTGACAGGCTTGTGGTGTGATAGTTTGGATTTGACTGTTTCATCCTGTGGATTCTGTTTGATGCCATGTCAGAGGAGTTTTGGTTGTTTTTGAGTGTGTGTGTGTATGTGTGTGTGTGTGATAGATGATTCTGCCTGCCAGTCCTGTGCGTTCAGAACCAGTTGAAGAAATAAGGAGAGGTGCTGAACAAGCTTCTTCCTAGTGGGCACCTGCGGGGCTGGGGATGAGGCAGGCGGAATGGAAGCCTTGGCAAACCCAGTCCTTCCTGGCAGGTCCCCTCCTGGCCTGTTGCTGCAGATGCAACAAGTATCTGAATGCCTTGCTCCCACGCGGAGTGGCCCTGTGCAGTGGTTGGGGCGTGACACCCCAGTCTGCAGGGTGCCTGAAGGCTTCCATCTCGGGCCAAGATTCAGGTGATGACAGCCCTGTACTTCCTTTGGGCCTTCCGCCAGCAGGTGTCTTCGTGCTGGGCCAAGTTGGGTTTCCTGGGTGCACTATCTCAGGGCTTCCCCCCAGGCCCTAGTGGGCCAGACTCCCCAGCACCCAGGATGTCCACCTTTGTCTTAGCCAGACCTGCTACATGACAGGAGCCCGTGATTCACCAAGTTTTGCCAGTGGATTGTGCCCCACAAGGTGTGGATTCAAACAGCATCATCAGGCACGGCCGGAGCACAGGGAGAGGGGCGGCAGCCGCCTGTCGTGTGTCATGTCAGTGTCATGTAACTGCGCTCTTCTGAATAAAGGCGATTTGCCAACTTTCTAGCTAAATGGGATTTAATCTTTAGGGCTTTTGCAAGTTTTTCCAATAAAGTATTCACAAATAGGGAAAACCTCTTATTTCTACACTGTCCTAGTGTATGTTTTGGAAACCATTCTGCCCTCCAAGAGCTGGCAGTTCCTTGAGACGAGAGAAACTAGTACCCAACAGAACAGACCCAGATGTCCGCCTGTTTGGTTGAGGTGGTAAATGCTGAAAGTGTAAAACTGCCTTTTAAAAACCATTTTCTCCAGACTTGCTTGCTGGCTGCCTGTGTGGTTTGCTGTGTTCTGTGTCGGCATGGCTGCTAGTTTCCAACAGGAAATCTTGGTGGCTGTCCAATTTGTGACCCAAGAAGTAGCTGCTAAGTGTCTGGAATGCTGACTCGAGGCTGGTTTGTGTTCTAAGGTAAGTTAAGTTTTGCTAAGTGTGCATCTGTCTCTTGAGTCCTCATGCTCTGACTCAGCCTTTTTTTTCTTGAGAGAGAGAGCGAGCGCGCACAGGAGTGTGCTCGTGCGCCAGGGGGAGGGGGAGAGGGAGAGAGAATCTTAAGCAGACTCCCTCCTGAGTGTGGAGCCTGACAAGGCTCAGTCTCATGACCCTGAGACCATGACCTGAGCTGAAATCAAGAGTCAGACACTTAACCAACTGAGGCACCCAGGCACCCTGCTTCAGAGTCATTTTAAACATCTGTAGTGACGGCCTCTGGGGGGGTTTGGGTCCCAGGCAGGGGTATGGCCATCTGAGGAAGATGTCAGAGTACAGCTTTTCTGGCAACGGAAGAAAAAGAAAGAACTCTCTGGGTGAATATTCCCACTGAAATGGGTGCTCCCTTCCTCTGTAGCCTCTCTGGGTTTGGTCACTGCCTCCTGCCTCCTGACCCTGGTCCATTCCCAACTTGCCACCCCCTCCCCACACACCCCAGTGGGACCTGCTGAAGGAAAGTAGTGAGTCTTAATACCAGGAGGGCTGGGCACCTGATGTCACGTGGATCTTGCTCAGCATGTGCTGGGCCCCAGGGACACCAGTGACAAAGACCAGGCAGAGAGGTGGGCGCAGAGAAGGGATGGAGAGACCCGGAAAGCTACCTGGCGCACTGTGCGGGAATGCCATGTGAGGATGCTTCCAAGGCCCAGGAGCTGAGTGGACGTGTAGGAAGGGCCAGCAGGAGGGTGTTGCTGGAGGCTCTGCTCAGGCCTGAGCTGAGGTGACATCATGCTGGAAGGAGACGCTGAAGCAGAGGGCAGACCTCAAGACTTGTGCGGATCAGGTGCTGGAGGGGAGGAGACAAGGAGGCCCCTAGGGCTGTGGGGGTCTCCGGGTGTGAGTGCGACAGGCGCTGGCCAGAAGCGCCTCTCGCCACGGGCTGGACTGCTCTGCTGCCCCACGTGGAGCTGTCAGCAGCTGAGGTCCAGTCCTGGCTTCATACAGACCCTTCCAGGCTCCCCTCCACCCCACTCTTCATTCTCTGCCCGTTGCCATAGGGCAGGGCCAGGCGTGGGCCACAACTTACTCTCCTTCTCGGGGTTCCCCCACCGTGTCCTATTGGAAATGATTCTGTAGCATGTGGCCAGTGGGTCCATAAGGCCAGCGGGTGGGCAGGTGTGGTGGCTGGCTGGGCAGGCTGAGAGACTGGCCACAGAATGGCTCATGGCACTTGGGTCCTTTCCTGTTCTGAGTGCTTCACTTCAGTGTGGAGCCGGTTTCTGGGCTCTGCAGGTGGGGTACCCCTGCTAGCAGGGACCTTCAGTTGGGCCTGTCTGTCCAGACGTGTTTGGGTTCATGGTTGCCTGTGATGAGGCACACTCTGGCTGGAGCGCATGGGAAGGGCAAGGAGTAGCTCAGTGTGACCCGTCCATCGCTGGCAGTTCTGGGGGGTTCCCAGCACGCAGGAGGATCTGGCTGAGGCAGGCAGGGTAGGGGGTGGGGCCTGTATGTGAAGGGGCACGCCACCACTCCGCGGGCAGGCCACTGGTCACCACCTCACCACCAAGGTGGCCGCCCACGGGATGCCTCCCCTCGTCTGGAACTTGCTGGCACCGAAGAGTCAGGTGTTCTTGGGGGCGTTCTTGCTGGGGCAGGCCTGGGCTTGGCTGTGCTTTCTGGAAGAAATAAGAAGCTCTCGGCCCAGGTGCCCCATCTTAGCAGGGGCCAGAGACCAGAAGGGAAGACAGGGAGAGTGGCCCAAGAGGTGAGGCTCTCTGCATGAACGGGCAATAAGGAGTTTCGTTGCGGAAAGGCTCCTAGTTAGTCCATGGGTTGGGAAGGTTTATTCTTCTAAAACATCCACCTGCTTCTGCGGAAGCCCCCCGGAGGTCCTGCCTGGGCAGGGTGAAGAGGCCGCCGCCACAGGGGCCTGTCTGGAGGGAGGAGAATCTGCAGAAGTCGGAGCTGGCTGGGTGGGTCCTACCCTGAGAATCTGCGGGGGTCGTTGGCTCAGACACCAGGCTGGGCATGGACTGAGGCCCAGCCCTGTGGACGGTGCCCCTACCCTGCCCACCCTGTACTGGACGTGGGTCTCAGAGTGGAGCTGGGCAGAGGGGAGGCGTCAGATGGCCCGTGGGGCTCGGCCCCTGCCCCTGGCAGAGCCTGGCCGCCACCCCTCCTCACTGCCCACCTGTGGCCTCAGCTGGGTGGCAGTGTTTCCTGAGGGGGCCCAGCCTGGGATGCCGAGTGGAGGGGTGACAGGTGGTTTCCCTCCCGTGCTGCTGGCCAGTGTCCTGTGGCTGAGCGGGGCTGCTGGGCCCTGATGGAAGCTGGCAGTAGCCTCAGTCTCCCTCCAGCCTCCCGGGAGCTCTGTGAGGAGACGGCCAGGCTCACACCCAGCCCTGCCTTGGGCAGTGCCCTAGGCCAGCTGCTTTCCGGCCTCAGAGCCCTGCTGGCAGCATGGCAGACCCTCTCCAGAATGGAGTGGTGACTGCTCTCTCACAGGCTGGGAGGCCCTGGGCCCTCTCCAAGTCCTGTTGATTTTCCCTCTTAACTGTCATTCAAATCCAGTTGTGTCATTAATTAAAAAAACCTTTATTGAAGAAACATATAGTATGGGTCCCAGGTCGTAAGTGATCAGCACGTAATAAGCACCCAGATCAGGAAGTAGGACGTTCCTGGGTCCCAGAGCCCCCGTGGCGGCCTTTGCCGTCGGCTCCTTGCTTTGTGAATTTTTTGTAAATGAGTTCAGATAGTGGGCACGTGGCTGCCTTCCTTCAACATCTGTTGAGTTCTGCCTCCCAGCTGCTGGCTGTGTAGTATGGTGGGTAAACCACATCTCATGACCCAGTTCACCGTTGGGGAGACAGGCGCCCTTCCCTCTGTACAGCCCGGAGAAGACCCCAGAAGTTGGGCCTCGAGTGACCTCGAGGCGCTGTCCACTGACCTAGGGTAGCGTCCCACTCGTGTGCAGTGGCCTGGTGAGTCTGGCAGGGGGCACCTGCGCCAGGCTGTGCCCCTTCACCCCGGGGCGCCCGCTCTGTATACGTCTGAGTTCTCTGGGCGCGGAGACAGGACCTTTGTGGGCAGAGGCGTCTTCTCGGGCCTGCGGCCTCGTCAGTCTCTCAGTGGTGTGGACGCTGGTTCCTGACTTCGGCACAGCCCAGCTTACCAACTGGCTGCATGGCGAAGAGTCTGTTTTCTTCTGAAAGCTTTATTGTCTTACCTTTCATGTTGATACTTGCAATCCAAATCCATTAATTGTAAAACAAATATGTGCCGAGGGGCCGTTGTGTGCCAACCACCCAGAACTGGATCTGCCAGCGCAGGTGGACCCTCTGTGGGCATTTGCCAGGTCTTGTTCCCTGGCGGTCCACCGACCTCTCCACCGGGACTGCCCCCTGCTTCTGCCCGTGCTCACCATGAGGCAGGGTCTCATAGTGGCCCGAGGGACCTTTCCACAGAGGTGCCCACTTTCCTCCAGGACAGGTGCTGTTTGCACCTCTGAGCTCGTGTGCCCCGCTGCCGGCCAGTGGCCAGGTGAGCCTCATTTGGGCTGTAGTGCACGCGCTCGCCCGCTTCTCTCGGCCTCGGGGCATTTGCACTTGCCCTCCTCCGCCTCCCTCCCTGGCTCTCCCAGACTTGTTCTCACCTGTCTCCCCGGCAGCCCGCCCAGAGCTGGCGAGAGCCTGTGTGGCCTTCTTGATGTGGCCTGAGGGTGCCGTCTGCCTGCAGGTCCCGGAGCAGTCCTGCCCGCCATGGACCCAGACCCCCAGGCAGGCGTGCAGGTGGGCATGCGTGTGGTGCGCGGCGTGGACTGGAAGTGGGGCCAGCAGGATGGCGGTGAGGGCGGCGTGGGCACGGTGGTGGAGCTTGGCCGCCACGGTAGCCCCTCGACCCCTGACCGCACGGTAGTCGTGCAGTGGGACCACGGCACTCGCACCAACTACCGCGCAGGCTACCAGGGCGCGCACGACCTGCTGCTGTACGACAACGCCCAGATCGGTGCGTGCGGCCGCCGCAGGGCCCGGGGGGTGGGGGGCAGAGCCCCGCGCTCCCTGACCCTGCCGTGCCCCCAGGCGTCCGCCACCCCAACATCATCTGTGACTGCTGCAAGAAGCACGGCTTGCGGGGCATGCGCTGGAAGTGCCGCGTCTGCTTCGACTACGACCTGTGCACGCAGTGTTACATGCACAACAAGCACGACCTCGCCCACGCCTTCGAGCGCTACGAGACGGCTCACTCTCGCCCGTGAGTCCCGCCGCCCCCTGCGGCCTGCGCCGCGCCCTGGCCTGGGCGTGTGGGGCCCCGGCGGCCCTGGGTCCTGGCCTGCGGCACTCCCGGCCTCACGGCAAGCACGCACAACACCTGGGCGGGCCTTGGCCCTGGAGGAGTGGCCGAGGTCACGGTCACTCGGAGGCCTGGCTGTCGGCCCCACCCCCACCCCGTGGAAGGTAGCCCTATCCACCGGAGCAGGTCTGCGGAGGCTGGTGCCGCGGACGGGGTCCGCGGCACCAGCCCTGGAGCCGGTGTGGCCGGCTCCCCGGCGCAGCCGTGCTGGGGGCGCTGAGACGTCCAGTGTGTGTACAGCTAGCATCCCCTGGGGGCGCCCCGGCAGCCATGCTGGGGACTAACCCAGAGGCACAGCTGGGGAGACCCTGTTGGCCTGCCTAGGGGGCTCCATCGCTGGGCGGGCGGGTAGGGAATGAAGCTGGGAGGGTCTCCTGGGCCGGGGTGGCCACCCAGAGGCCCCACCCATGAGACGCTGCCGCCCTTGTCTCCTGGACACTTCCCGCGCACATGGAGGGGAGGTGTGTGTTTGGTCCCAGCTGCCCACTGGCCAGAGCAGGGGCAGGGATCAGCTGTCTGGGCACCTCCGGGCAAGCTGCTGTGCCTTCATTCTTCCATTTCCTTGTGCCGACCTCCCCCCACCTCCCCCCGGCTGGGCCAGGCTGTGTGCTGAGCTCTGGGGACAACCCTAACGGCACGTGGCTCATTAGGAGGGAGCAGGTGTGGAGGAGGGCCGCATATGGAGGCCATGCTGTGAGGGGGTCCAGAGTGGAGGCCACTGGCCGGCTGGGCCGGCCATCCTCGGGCGAGAGCTGGGTGGGGCAGAGGGCTTGCACCCTCACCCTGCTTCCCACGTGGCTCAGCACCCACTCACTCTCTTGCAGGGTCACGCTGAGTCCCCGCCAGGGTCTCCCAAGGATCCCGTTGAGGGGAATCTTCCAGGGGGCGAAGGTGGTGCGGGGCCCTGACTGGGAGTGGGGCTCGCAGGACGGTGAGTGGGGATCTGGGCTGCCGCTGGCTGTGGCTAAGCTTCATAGCAGGGGCTTAGCCTGCGATGGGGCCCTTGTCTCCCCAGGAGGGGAAGGGAAGCCAGGCCGAGTGGTGGACATCCGTGGCTGGGACGTGGAGACGGGCCGGAGCGTGGCCAGTGTGACGTGGGCCGATGGCACCACCAATGTGTACCGTGTGGGCCACAAGGGCAAGGTGGACCTCAAGTGTGTGGGCGAGGCGGCTGGCGGCTTCTACTACAAGGAGCACCTCCCAAGGCTCGGTAGGGTCTGGCCCCAAGGACACCACACCTGCGTGCCCAGCTGCCCTTCTGCCCTGGCTGGGTCCTGGGGCAGCGCCGGGTGGGGGCTGGCCGGTGAAGCCGCCGAGGGAAGGGATGCTGCTGAGGGGGCCTGTTGCCCGCCCCCAGGCAAACCGGCGGAGCTGCGGCGCAGGGTGAGTGCTGACGGACAGCCTTTCCAGCACGGGGACAAGGTTAAGTGTCTGCTGGACACGGACATCCTGAGGGAGCTGCAGGAAGGCCACGGCGGATGGAACCCCAGGATGGCGGAGGTGAGCCACCCCACCTGCTGAGCCCCGCCCCTCCCTCCCCACATCCTCTGGACCCCCAGCCCTCCCGCTCCACCCAGCCACAGCCTCCATGACCCGCCACAGTTTATCGGACAGACGGGCACCGTGCACCGCATCACGGACCGTGGGGATGTGCGCGTGCAGTTCGGCCATGAGACCCGCTGGACCTTCCACCCCGGGGCTCTCACCAAGGTGCATGGGGGGCTGGGCTGAGCCCCGTCTGTTCGCTTCTGCACCCCCTCCACGTACCTGACCGGCTCTGGGAATGCCTTTCTCCAGCCCTGAGGGAACAGGGGAGGGCTTTGTGGGGTCCAGAGGGGCTGAGTTCCACAGAGGGGATCCAGGTGTGAAGGGACACAGAGGAGGGTGAGGCACCTGCTGGGGGCTGGTGGAGGCTGGGGGCTGGCGGCCCAGGCTCCGGCCTTTACCCTGCTGGCCTCAGGAAGCCACTGCTGCATTACAGGTGGGAGGTGACCTTCTAAAATGCTCCCTGTGGGTGTGGTGTGGGGAGCACGTGGGGGCAGTGGAAAGGCCCTTTAGGAAGAGGATGGGGACAGTGGTGGGCACAGTGAACTCTGTTTGGGAAGCAGGGTTGTGCGGATAGGGGCCCTGGGTGGAGGCATGTACCCCTAGGGCTCGGCTCTGGACCTGGAGTCCTGGCCCCGGGGGGTGGGGAGGTGGGGCGGGGTGTCATAAATCCCATGGTTTGCAGAGTAAGTCTTGCATAGAGGAGGCCACAGGTGTGGGGGGCGTAGCCAGGAAAGGTTTGGGGATGGGGGAGGAGTGGCTCCTGACCCGCACTCCCATGGCAGTCTGACCCTGCCCCCTGGTTGTCCCAGGGCCCCACCCCCACCCCCTGTGCCCGTCTCGACTGGCCTCGGCCATGCATCAGTGTGTAGGGACAGGCCCGCCTTGACCTTCACCCCAGAGTTGGCTTTGGTCTGGTCTGGATGCCACTGCCTGGCTGTCTCTCTGGCTGTCACCCCCGTGGCTCCGGGGCTGGCCACCCAGGACTGCCCTGGTCACGTGTGACCCTCATCCAGCTCTGAGGCAGGGGCTGGGGTCAAGTTCAGGTCTGCCTGTCCTGTGGAGCTGAGGGGTGCCCTCCTGCTCCATGGCCCTGGGCAGCCACACTTGCCTGGGGGTGCCCCTCACGTGCCTCTCTGTCACTCAGCACAATGCCTTCTGGGTGGGCGATGTGGTGCGGGTCATCGACGACCTTGACACAGTGAAGCGGCTGCAGGCCGGGCACGGCGAGTGGACGGACGACATGGCCCCTGTGAGTGCCCCGGCTCCCACCCCCACCCCCTTCCCTGCCCCCTGGGAGGCCTGCCTGTGACCCTACTCTCTCCCGACTCAGGCCCTGGGCCGCATCGGGAAGGTGGTGAAAGTTTTCAGAGATGGTAACCTGCGCGTGGCGGTCGGTGGTCAGCTGTGGACCTTCAGCCCCTCCTGCCTGGTGGCCTACCGGCCCGAGGAGGATGCCAACCTTGATGTGGCCGAGCGCGCCAGGGAGAACAAAAGTGCGCGTGCCCAGCTTGGGTGGCCGGCGGGAGGCAGGGCCACCCCGGCCACCACTCAACTTGAGCCCTGCCCCACCCAGGCTCCCTGAGTGTCGCCCTGGACAAGCTTCGAGCCCAGAAGAGTGACCTCGAGCACCCAGGGAGACTGGTGGTGGAGGTGGCCCTGGGCAGTATGGCCGGGGCTCTGGACCTGCTGAGGAGGCACCCAGAGCAGGCGAGCTCCTGACGCCCTGCCCGTCCTCCCTTTAGCCAGCCCCAGGGAGAGGGGAAGAGGGCCGGGGACTGACCTGCAGGCTCTCCTGGCAGGTGGACACCAAGAACCAGGGCAGGACTGCCCTGCAGGTGGCCGCCTACCTCGGCCAGGTAGAGCTGGTGCGGCTGCTGCTGCAGGCGCGGGCGGGCGCGGACCTGCCGGACGAGGAGGGCAACACGGCGCTGCACTACGCCGCCCTGGGGTGAGGCGCGCGCAGGGCCGCGGTGGGGGCTGGGCGGCCCGCAGGTCCAGCTGGTGGGCATCGGGCCCCTCCTGCTTCCTCTTCCGTCAGGAACCAGCCGGAGGCTGCCCGGTTGCTCCTGAGCTCCGGGTGCGGGGCCAATGCCCTGAACAGCACCCGGAGCGCAGCCCTGCACGTGGCCGTGCAGAGGGGCTTCCTGGAGGTGGTGAGGGTCCTCTGTGAACGCGGCTGTGATGTCAACCTGCCTGTAAGTGCTGGGTCCCCTGGCTCTGGCCCCGGGGTCAAGGATACAGTGGCATTTATCTTCCTGCCAAGTGACCCCCCCCCCCCCCCCCCGCCGGCAGGACGGCCATGCCGACACACCTCTGCACTGTGCCATCTCGGCGGGTGCTGGCGCCAGTGGCATCGTGGAGGTCCTGACTGAGGTGCCGGGCATCGATGTCACTGCCACTAACAGCCAGGGGTTCACCCTGCTGCACCACGCATCCCTCAAGGGCCACACACTGTGAGTTTGGGGGGACAGAGCCAGCGGCCAGGTTCCCGTGGTGCTGCTGGGCCACTGTGGGGACACTCCGGACTCCCGGCATGTGTCTCCGCTCCCACAGAGCTGTTAGGAGGATTGTGGCTCGCGCGCGACAGCTGGTGGATGCCAAGAAGGAGGATGGCTTCACGGCCTTGCACCTGGCCGCCCTCAACAACCACCGGGAGGTGGCCCAGATTCTCATCCGAGAGGTGTGGACACAGGGCCCTGGACCGGCCCCGGGGCGTCATGAGGGGGTCAGGGCCCACCTGGGGTCTCTGGGCTGAGCCCGTGCCCGCCCCTTTTCCCTGTCCTCAGGGCCGCTGTGATGTGAACGTCCGCAACCGGAAGCTGCAGTCCCCACTGCACCTGGCCGTGCAGCAGGCGCACGTGGGGCTGGTGCCGCTGCTGGTGGACGCGGGCTGCAGCGTCAACGCCGAGGATGAGGAGGGGGACACGGCCTTGCACGTGGCACTGCAGCGTCATCAGCTGCTGCCCCTGGCGGCTGATGGGGCCGGGGGGGACCCGGGGCCCTTGCAGCTCTTGTCCAGGGTGAGGAAATGTGGATCTGGGTGAAGAGGTGGGCCCTAGTGCCCGGCTGCAGGCAACAGGCAGGGTCTGAGGGACTGTCCACCTCCACTGTGGGTGGCTGACCAGGGAGCCCGGCCTTCTCGGGGGTGGCTTAGTCTCGGGGGCTGTGGTTTGCCGGAGGCGTTTTCTGCGACCCAGGCACCACAGTGTGGCCTGACCAGCCTGGGAAAGGGGATGGGGCGCAGTGTGGCGGGGGTTGTCTGGGAACTCAGCCCCTGCCCTGGAGTTCCCTGGCAGGGGCGCTTTTCCTGCCTACCTCCCTCCTGTTCCAGCGGCCTCAGATGGTGAGGGGGTGCCAGGGTCTGGGACCCGAGGCCCCGGACAGCCGGGTGCTGGGAGAGTCTCCCCGCAGGCCAGCGGGCCGGCCCTGGAGCCTGCTCCGGTGCCCGTCCTCACCGGCCTCTGTCTGCCGCCCAGCTACAGGCCTCGGGCCTCCCCGGCAGCGGGGAGCTGACGGTGGGCGCGGCCGTCGCATGCTTCCTGGCGCTGGAGGGCGCCGACGTGAGCTACGCCAACCACCGCGGCCGGAGCCCGCTGGACCTGGCCGCCGAGGCCCGCGTGCTCAAGGCCCTGCAGGGCTGCGCGCAGCGCTTCCGGTGAGCCCGGCGGGGTGGGGGGCGGTCCCCGGCGCCCCGGGGCCCTTTCAAGCCCCCTCCTCCAACCGCAGGGAGCGGCACGCGGGCGGCAGCGGGGGCGCGGCACCGGGCCCGAGGCTGGTGCTCGGCACCCCCAACACCGTGACGAACCTGCACGTGGCCGCGCCGTCGGGGCCCGAGGCCGCCGAGTGCCTGGTGTGCTCGGAGCTAGCGCTGCTGGTGCTGTTCTCGCCGTGCCAGCACCGCACGGTGTGCGAGGGTGAGTGCGCACACTCGCCGTGCCAGCACACCACACGGTGTGTGTGCGCGAGTGTGGGGGTGTGTGTGCGCGTGCGCGAGGGTGAGTGCGGGTGTGTATGTGTGCGCTCGAGGGTGTGTGTGTGCGCGTGCGTGCGCGAGGGTGAGTGTGGGGGTGTGCGCGCGCGCGAGGGTGAGTGCGGATGTGTGCGTGCGCGCGCGCGAGGGTGAGTGCGGGTGTGTGCGTGTGCGTGCGCGAGGGTGAGTGCGGGGGGGTGTGCGCGTGCGCGAGGGTGAGTGCGGGTGTGTATGTGTGTGCGCGAGGGTGAGTGCGGGTGTGTGTGTGTGTGCGCACGAGGGTGAGTGCGGGTGTGTGTGTGCGCGAGGATGAGTGTGGGGGTGTGTGCGCGCGTGCGTGAGGCTGAATGCGGGTGTGTGTGTGTGTCGGGGGCGGGGGGTGTGCGCGAGCCCGTCCAACCGCGCTCCCCTTCCTCCCCCTCCGCAGAATGTGCACGCAGGATGAAGAAGTGCATCAGGTGCCAGGTGGTCATCGGCAAGAAGCTGCGTCCAGGTGGGTGGCTCGCCCGGACCCGCGTCTGCGCGCACGTCCCGCCCCCACGGGCGCGGCTACGCCTCCACCCGCGGCCCGCACCGCACGTCGGCAGCTCGTGGCCCCGCCTCCCCTCACCCCTGCCCCGGATCCTGGCCCGCAGACGGCACGGAGGTGGCCAGCGCGACCCCGGCGCCCGGCCCGCCGCGGCAGCTGGTGGAGGAGCTGCAGAGCCGCTACCGGCAGATGGAGGAGCGCATCACCTGCCCCATCTGCATCGACA
Organism: Neomonachus schauinslandi; assembly: GCF_002201575.2. Classification (NCBI taxonomy): domain Eukaryota; kingdom Metazoa; phylum Chordata; class Mammalia; order Carnivora; family Phocidae; genus Neomonachus; species Neomonachus schauinslandi. Next base: position 587,934 of record NC_058406.1, read on the forward strand.
GCCACATCCGCCTCGTGTTCCAGTGCGGCCATGGCGCGTGCGCGCCCTGCGGCGCCGCGCTCAGCGCCTGCCCCATTTGCCGCCAGCCCATCCGCGACCGCATCCAGATCTTCGTGTAGCCCGCGCCCCCCCTCCATCCCCCGCCTCGCCCGCCCCGCCACGTTCCGGAGCCACGTCCCGCCGTCGCCTACGCAAGCCCCCACCCGTGTTTTATAAAAAGATTGTCGGACTTTTCCGCCTGGTGCCTGCCTGGGGCGAGGGCCGGGCGGGTCCGCACCCGGGCCCCGCCCCGCCGCGCCGCTGCCCCCGACCCGGGCTGTCCTGACCCGCCCCTCTTCCGCCGCTGCCCCAGCTCCAGGCTCTGCGCTTTGGCCCGGGCCCCGCGCGTCCTGCTCATTCTAGCGCTGACGCTTCCAGACCCCTGCCCAGACCTCGTCCGCTGAGCCAGAGTCGTCCTCCGGGCCGAGGCGCAGGCCGCCTCCCACGGTCCTGGCTTGGGTCCGGGGAAGGATGGGGCCTGGGAGCGTGCTGTCCGCCAGAAGCGCTGGGGCGGCCAGAATCCCGGTGTCTGCCCAGCTGGGGGGGTCTTCCTCCGACCCCCTGCTGCGTCGCCCTCACGGCGCCTTTCTCTTTTCCCCGGGGCGGGCTGTGTAGTCGCCTCTGACTGCTGTCTGTGGCCCGTCGGGTGCCTGCTAAGCAGGGAGTTGGGGGAGGTGTTTCTTTCGGGCCTGGGGCCCCATAGGGTCTTAGCACCGTTGAGCGTGGAAGACGGGAACAGCGCGCTGGGGAGAGGGCGGACACAGGGCGGAAAGCAGTTTGTTGGGGCAAATATTTAGCCATGAAGCGCGGGGCGCAGCTCTCAGCTGGGCTCAGCGGCCGGGCAGGGCGCTTTCCAAGAACCACCCGAAATGCTCCCCCCGCCCCCGAGCCTCCGGCTGTCAGCCAGCAACTTGGCACTGACCCCGCTGGCCTGGTGTGCTGCCGTCACTCTGGGCGCAAGGCCTGGATGGAGAGCGGAGCGCCAAGCCCCCCGGCCGGGTCTGGTCTTCTGTCTCTTCCTCTGCTCCCTCCCCCACCAATCCGCGCCTGCTCTCACTCTCTCGGGCCTCCTGGAGCCCAGTTCCCCCAGCCCGAGGACCCTCGCCACCATCCCGCCTGCCTCAGCTCCTCCAGCCTGCAGGCCGGCCCGTCGAGGCTTCCGGCCTCAGGACACTGCTCCCCTGCCTCCCCACCCAGGCCCATTCGAGACCTTGGCCCCAGCCAGGGGTTCCTGCCCCCCGCCCCCCGCCCCCGACCGCACCTCATTCGCTTCCCTTCTAGCCCTCATGGCGTCTCTTCCCTCCAGCTCCCAGAGCCTGGTGCTGTCCCCATGCCCCCTGCCCCCCCCCCTGCCTCTCACCCCGCCCCCCCCAGCACCCAGTACTCACTCTCCTCATCCCCACCCCTCTCTGGGGCACCCGGTCAGGCCTCCGCGCGGGCAGGGGACAGGTCCTGAGTGGGCTAGAATGGAGGCTCCGCTCCCAGGTCTCATTCAGCCTCCAGGGGCTGGAGAAATTCCACCCAGGAGAAAAGCTGGTCTCAGACCCCAACTGACTACCCTTCCCTCAGCCTGAGCCTCCGGCATCTATCCCTTCTCTCGCTGCCGGGCCCTCCTCGCCCCCCCCCCCCCCAGTGACCCCGCCCCGCAGGCCCTGCCCATGCTGCTGCCACCGACCCGCAGGCCCCGGGTCCGCACCCCAGGCTGGCGGCCGGGCTGTCCCGACAGCGGGGACGGCCGGCCAGCTGGTTCCCTTCAGGGGCACGCGCCTCCCCCTGCACCCACCCCTGTAACCCGAGCCGCTCACAGCGCCTCCCCGCGCAGCCCCACTGGGCGCTAGGCCCCGACAGCGAGTCCGCAGGCGCCATGGGCCTCGGGGCCTGCATGTCCTCGGCGGCGTCGGGGGCCCGAGCCCAGGCTCGCCGGCTGGAAGCCGTGCTGGGCGCCCTGTGCCTGCTGCCGGTGCTCCTGCTGCTGGCCCGGCTCGGGGCCCCGGCGGCCCGGCTGGGGGCCAGTGCGGCGCAGGTGAGAGCGGGTGGGGACGGGCAGAGGGGTGGGCGCCCGGGGGGTCCAAGAGCCTGCGTGTCGGGGGGGGGGGGGGGGGGGGGGCAGGGGAAGGAGGAAGCCAGCATCAGGCCTCCAGCTCCGCCCACTCTGACCTGGCCTGTGGTTAGTAACCTTTTTCTTCCTGGCTGTAAAAGCAGCAAACTGGGGTAGAAAACCTGAAAACGCAGAAAGACCAAGGGAGGGAATTTCAATGCTCCCTGAACCACGCACCCGCCTGTTTTCTTTAGTTCTTTTTCCGAGTGTTTTCAGACATGGGGATGATCCCTACTGCGTCCCCACGAGCACTCGCTTTCTTTGAAGGGAGACATCGCCGCACCCTACCCCGCCGGGGTCTTCGCCACCCCAGGACCTGGTCCTCTGCTCCTCCAGGCGCCCCGCAGACGCCGCTACACGCTGACCCCAGCCAGGCTGCGCTGGGACCACTTCAACCTCACCTACAGGTGAGACCGTGGCCCAGGAGGGTGGGGGCGGGGCAGCATGCCCCAGCCTGGCCGCCACCCCTGACCTTAACCCCCATCCCAGGATCCTCTCCTTCCCACGGAACCTGCTGAGCCCCAGTGAGACCCGGCGGGGCCTGGCCACCGCCTTCCGCATGTGGAGTGACGTGTCCCCCTTCAGCTTCCGAGAGGTGGCCCCTGAGCAGCCCAGCGACCTCCGCATAGGTGGGCGCCGTGCCCCCGCCCCCGCCTGGCCCTGCGGCCCCCTCTCAGCCCTGTGCTCCCCCAGGCTTCTACCCGGTCAACCACACGGATTGCCTGGTGTCCGCGCTGCACCACTGCTTTGATGGCCCAACAGGCGAGCTGGCTCACGCCTTCTTCCCTCCGCACGGCGGCATCCACTTTGACGACAGCGAATACTGGGTCCTGGGCCCCACGCGCTACAGCTGGAAGAAAGGTGATGGCCTGGCCTCCTGTGGGGCCCTCTGCACCATGGTGGGCATAGCAGGAGGGCTTTGGGGGTGGTGGCTGTGATTTGGGGTCAAGGAGGCAGGAAGGGGGTGCTGGGAGGCGGCTGTAGGCCTGGGTTCCAGGAGCCCTGAGGAACCCCCCCTGCCCCCGCCCCCGCCCTCTGCTGCTGGAGACGGAGCTGGAGCTACATTCCTGGGCACCGAGCTCACTGCCTCTGGAACATTCTTATCTTCCCGTGGCTGTGCTGAGGGAGGCTCCGTGGCCACAGTGCAGCCGATGTGGCCACGGCAAGCATGGCTTGCTGGCAGAGTGGGGCGGGCTGGGCCAGGGTTCGAGGGGCTGACCCGCCGGACCTGCAGGCGTTTGGCTCACCGACCTGGTGCACGTGGCGGCCCACGAGATTGGCCACGCGCTGGGCCTGATGCACTCGCAGCATGGCCGGGCGCTCATGCACCTCAATGCCACTCTGCGTGGCTGGAAGACGCTGTCACAGGACGAGCTGTGGGGGCTGCACCGACTCTATGGTGAGTGCCTTGGGGGGGTGGGCTAGGGGCCGGCTGGTGGGCCAGCCCTAAGGCCACGATGCCCTCCGGCAGGCTGCCTGGACCGGCTGTTCGTGTGCGCGTCCTGGGCTCGGAGGGGCTTCTGTGATACCCGCCGGAGGCTTATGAAGAGGCTCTGCCCCAGCAGCTGCGACTTCTGCTACGGTGAGGCTGGGTCCCCACTCTGGGCGTGGGGCATGGCTCTGGCTGCGGGGGCGGGGGGGGGACACTGATGTGGCCCTCTCTGACCCCGCCCCCTTCCGCTGCCGAGCAGAGTTTCCCTTCCCCACGGTGGCCGCCACTGCACCACCACCCAGGACCAAGACCAGGCTGGTGCCTGAGGGCCGGAATGTGACCTTCCGCTGTGGCCAGAAGATCCTCCACAAGAAAGGCAAAGTGTAGTGAGTGGCCCTGCCCCATGACCCCCTGAGGGTGGGCAGCGGGGGCTCGGGACCCTGCCCAGCCCTGCCACCCTCCCCGCAGCTGGTACAAGGACCAGGAACCCCTGGAGTTCTCCTACCCGGGCTACCTGGCGCTGGGCGAGGCACACCTGAGCATCATCGCCAATGCCATCAACGAGGGCACGTATACGTGTGTGGTGCGCCGGCGGCAGCGTGTGCTCAGCACCTACTCCTGGCGAGTCCGAGTGCGGGGCTGAGCGCCCTGCAGGGCTGAGGCCGCTGATAAAGCACTTTCTCAATGAAGTCTGCGCACCCTTTCTTGGGAGGGAGGGCGGCCAGCCTCGGGCCCCGTGGGGTGGGGCCGCTCAGCCTGTGCTCAGCTTGATGCGGGGAGCCCACTTCCCCACAGTTCCTTGGGAGTGAGGATGCGGTCCTCAGAGGCCAGGGCCAAAGAGGGTTTTTCTTGGCTGGTCCTGGAGAAATGGGGTAAATTAAGGCCCAAATGTAAATAGCATCTCCGGGAGAGCAGGCTGAGCCCAAGGAGTCGGGGGTCCCTGGGTGTGTCTTGGGTTTGCTCAGGGTTGGAGAGGCAGGAAGGCTGAGAAGGGCAGGTCACTGTGCCTGCAAGGCCTCCAAAGGGAGTGGGATGGGGGTTGGGGCAAGTGAGGCCAGGAGCGAGGGCCTAGACAGGAGTTGGGGGAGGAGGCCAGTGGTGCCAACAGAAGGGATGTGGGGCAGGTGGACGCCCCAGGCAGTGGCAGGCACCCCCCCTTTGCCAGAGTGACGCCCTGTCCAGCTAGACCGGGAGTTGGAGACCTGGCGGGCCAGGAAGAACCCGGCCAACATGGGGTCAGAGGCCACCCTTCTCCCCCCGTCCTCCCCCCAGAGAATGAGGGCCTGAGGACCCCCCAGGCAGCGCACGTTAGTCTGCCAGGGGCCAGCTGTGCAAAGGACGTACCAGAGCTTTCCTCCAAGAGTATTTTACTGCATCTTAAAACGTGTTAACAACCTTATACAAAACCCACTGTGGCCAAGAGCTCGCATGCCCGGCTCTGGGGGGCCAGAGATGCCCAGAGTGAGGGGCAGGAAGGTGTGAAGCAGGAGCCTGAAGATTAAAAGTAGAAAAATCCCCCCCCCCCCGCCACGCCATTCCACATCAAGGCCAGTAGCCTAGTAGCACAGCCCCCGGTGGTGACCACGTGAGTCTGCGTGTCCGGGGGTATGCTGTGACACTGGCCACCGACAGACGCCCGCCCACTCCTTGCAGGGCAAGTCTGACACATCTAAAAAAATACAGCCTTTCCTTCCACAAGGAAAATGTGATTTAATTCTACAAATTTACAAGCCAAGATAAAACAAAAATAAAACGTGGAAAAGCAAACAGACGGGCAGTCTGAGACTCGAGGTGGAGACCCGTGGCCACGCCGGCCTGCAGCAGCTGCGTCCGCTCAGAGCAGGGCCCGGGTCTGGCCCCACACGTTGCCTCCGGCACCGGCCCGGGGCCCGGCTGAGTCGTGCTGGGCAGCCCCCGCAGGGCTGGCGCGGCTCTGTGCCGACCCTCAAAACTTGAGGCTGAAGCCAGGCCCCGCGGCCGAGGCTCCCTGGTTTGTGGTCGTGAGGTGGAACCCCGTCTCCTTCAAATCGTCGTCGCCCTGGGGAGCAAGCAGTGCTGTGGGGCCCCGGCTGCGCCAGCCCTGCCCCAGGGAGCCCCCACCCCTTCCCCCCGCCACCGGCCCTGCCCCTCACCAGCTGGCTATAGCCCAGGCCTCCCTCGGGGGGCCGTGGGCTCGTGCCACGCTTCACCCTTTGCTGCTCACTCTTGGCGGGCCACGTGGGGAACATGGAGGGGTCGATGGGGAGGGGGGTCTCTCGGAAATACTCATGCTTGAGGCCGTCCTCGGCACTGACTCTCCGCCCAGGGAAGTAGGTCAGGAACCTGGGGGAACAAGAGCACTTGGTACGCAGCACAGGGGTGCGGGTGGGGGTGGGGGGTGGGGCGCCCACAGGTTAACACACTTGTTCATGAGGTCAAAGCCCTGGTCTGAGAGCAGCGCCCCAAAGCGTTTACGGAGATTGTTGTAGGGATATTCAGTGAAGGTCATCTTCTTGACTGCGGGGAGATCATTGTAGCCAGGCCAGATCTTCTCACTGGGGGTGCCCAGGTCCTGAGAGATAGACAGGCAAGTCTCAGAACGGCCACAGCCTGCAGGGGTGGGTCTGGTCCGGGGTGCCTGCACATACCTGCCAGGGCGCCCCGCAGGCGGAAGCCACAGACGCACCTTAAACACTTTGTTGATCTGATCGATCTCCGACTTCCCGGGAAAGAGCGGCTTCTGAGTCAGCAGCTCCCCAAAGATGCAGCCCACCGACCACATGTCCACAGCCGTGGAGTACTCCTGGGAGGCCAGGGGTGCACTCAGGGGGCTGGTGGGGCAGCAAGCACAGGTGAGGCCCCCCAGCCCCCAGCACTCACCTTGGCGCCAAGCAGCAGCTCTGGGGCACGGTACCACAGGGTCACCACGACTGGAGTGTAGGCCTTCAGAGGGGACCCGTATTCCCTTGCCAGCCCGAAGTCGCCGACCTGCAAGGATGGAGGGCAGGCTGTGGGCAGACCTCTGAGGCCCGGGTGTCGGGCGCCCCGAGGGGTGAGCCGTGGGGGCTCACCTTGAGGATCCCAGCATGGCTCAGCAGCAGGTTGGAGGTCTTGAGGTCCCGGTGCAGGATCCAGTTGTCATGCAGATGTTTCACACCACGCAGCAGCTGGATCATCAGGGTCTTCACCTCCCCTAGAGGGCAGTGGGTTACTGTCCTAGGTCATCTGCTCGCCTCAGCAGCGACCAGGCTTCTTGGGGTGCATTCATCCCGGGAACGCTCCCAGCTCAGGGACACTGCCAGCAGCCTGGGCAGCCCAAGGGTGGGCTGTTCCTCGTGGGGGACGCCAGAGGGCCACATCTGTAGGAGTAACTTGGGGCTGCAGGAGGCCCTCCCTGCAGCTGGCCCCCACCGAGCCCACAGGCCCCACCTGGCAAGAAAGGCTGCTTCATGGTCTCCATCAGGCTCTTGAGGTCATGCTCCACATAGTTCATCACGATGTAGATCTTGTCCATGTTGCTGCCCACGACTATTTCCTAAAAAACAAAAGTCTGTGGGTGCCCTGCTCACCGCCAGGCCCCACCTCTGCAACCACTGACTCCAGGAGCATAGACACGCAGAGACAGCGGGGACCTACAAAGTGTGATGACCATCCAGGGGCTGACATTTGGGGTGAGGGGGCTAGCATTCCATTTCTGCACAATACAGGTAAGTGTGACTCACAGGCTGCTCTCGGGGCACAGGCCGGGGCTGCCTTACCCTGACTGTGACGATGTTGGGGTGCTGCGCCTTGAGGATGGTATTGATCTCCCTCAGAGATGTGATTGGAAAGCCCTCTTTCTCCTTTTCCATCTTCAGCCGCTTCAAAGCCACAATTTCATCTGAAAACAATTCAAAGACAGGCTGAGAAAACCTTCCACTAACACACACTTGGCTGGGACTTGGGAAGCACCTCTTGTTGTGCACCAAGAAGTCTTTTTTTAAGATTTTATTTATTTATTTGACAGAGACAGAGACAGCGAGAGCAGGAACACAAGCAGGGGGAGTGGGAGAGGGAGAAGCAGGCCTCCCGCTGAGCCGGGAGCCCGATGTGGGACTCGATCCCAGTACCCTGGGATCATGACCTGAGCCGAAGGCAGTTGCTTAACCAACTGAGCCACCCAGGCGCCCTTGTTTTTTTTTTTTAAAGGTTTTATTTATTTATTTGAGAGAGAGCACGAGAGCGAAGAGGGTCAGAGGGAGAAGCAGACTCCCCGCTGAGCAGGGAGCCCGATGCGGGACTCGATCCCGGGACTCCAGGATCATGACCTGAGCCGAAGGCAGTCGCTTAACCGACTGAGCCACCCAGGCGCCCGAGAAGTCTTGTTTAACTGGAAAGTCCCGTATCACGTCAGCACCAAGAAAAAAACCCAAACCTGTTGCCTGACAAAAACATGAGGCCTATTTCTAGACCAGCTTTTGTCCAAAACAGATAAGGAGGATTTTTGTCCTATTTCTCTCTCTAGCCCTACTGTGATTTGCCAGGAGACACGGCAAACCTCAACATCCCAACATGGAAACATTCATCAGGGTCTCAGGATCTCAGGTGGTCCCTCCCCGAGTTTCCAAGACCCAGATGTGGGCAGAAGGGAAGCTTCCGGTCCATGACTCACACACCTGCTCAGGTGCTAGCACTCAAAGCAGACTCCACAGTTCCTTCTGGAGCCGAGGCACCTGCCGTCACAAGCAAGCAGCAGAGCCTACAGTCAGGCTGACCTCTGGACTCCAGAGACATCAAGGAGTCAACTGCTCAGGGGCCCGTGCTTGCCAGGTAAGGCGAGGCCATGACCAGGCATCTGGGGAGGGAAGACTCTCAGAGTAGGAACTGTGTGTTCAATGACCTTGATATTGAGAGTGCCAAGGGTCAGGATGGCCCAGGCTTGGATCTCAGTCCCTGCAAACTGGCTGTGGCTGGAGCAAGACGCCCTGCCTCCCTCCCTCCCAGAGCCCGCATGTGGGCCCAGCAAGGCTGTGCACAGCAAACGCCGGGCTGGGCCTGAGGAAGGGCAGTGGGTGCACCCAAGGACAATGCTCCTCAGGAGAAGTTCCTTCCTGCCCGAGGACAGGTTTTCTGTGCCGCCTGGTTCCTGTCCTACATCTGCCCTTCCCACCTTGGGGGACCACTCGATACTGCACCCACCTGTTTTCTTGTCCTTTGCTCTGTACACCACCCCGTAAGTACCTTCTTCGATCCTATTGAGGCACTGGAATTCCTCCACGCTCCGACAACCCTGAAAGGAAGCACGCCATGAGGACGTAGCAGCCGTGGCCGCGCTCACACCTGCTTGAGCTGGTACAGCAGTCCCTGCCCAGAACGTGTCTGGTGGCAGGGCCAGCACCAGCCCTCCTCCCCGGCTTCTTCAGTGAGCACATGCTCTTGGCTTAAGAAATAAAACCAACATGGACAAAACCTGGTCCTGGGCATGTCCTCCTGAGCCAGGCCTGGCCGCCCTGCGCTAAGATAACAACGGGGACAGGAACGCCCGCGGCAGCACACCACCAAAGCCCTGGCACCTTCCCTCGAGGCACAGGTGACCCCGGCGACAGATGCCCACACCAGGGGCCCCACTCATACTCTGAGCCCCCAACCCTGTCCACCGTCGGCAAAGTCGAGCCAGCCTTGGGGTGGGGGACGCCTGACCTGCAGGGCAGGGAGGTACTTGGGCAGCTCTTGTTTGAGTTCAATGGGTGACAAGGTAGGAGAGTCCGGCACGAAGTCGCCTTCAGTCAGGGCGCTGCTCTGCGGAGTGCCCTCGCCGGCTTCTTCCTCCCCTTCCTCACTGTCTCCGGAGTCTCGGTCAAATCGGGACTCTGGAACTTCAAATGTTAAACCCAACTGTGGAACCAGGAATAAGCAGTGTCATCGCCCCTCTGCTGCTCTGGGGTGGGGGTGGGGGGGGACACCCGAGTGCACACCAGAGCCGCACGGGAGAGACCCCAGATGTTGCACACAGCTGCGTACCCCACCACTCTGGACAGAGGGCACTGGGGTCTTGGGGTTCGCCACCTCAGCCGTGAGCACTGGGAGCCGCTGACTGGAGCCGGGGCTCAAAGGCGGCACAGCCAGGACTCGTCCGTCAGGCCCTGAGGGCATGGCCTGGCTGCTGCCTACTGGGGTGCCCGCCCTGCGGATGGAGCGGAGCTCAGAGGCCAGGGCGGAGGGCGCCTCCCTGCCGTGTCTAAGCCATTGGGATGCTGAGGACGACATTCACTTAGCACTGCCCCTAGTCAGGGGTGCTGGCCCTCCACGGTCACAAGCGGGTCTCTCGGAGTCGGCTGCCTGTGCCTCGGGGGAGGGCTGCGCACACAAGATGGTGATCTGCTGGCTTTAGAAAGGGTCACAGTCGCTGAGGGGCAGCCGAGGGAAGGCCCGAGGGAAGGACCGCCCAGCGGGGTTGCCGCTCACCGACCAGGACATGATTCTCGCTCTCCCGCTCCCCGTCCTCACTCATCTCGTCCTCGCTCACTTCCTCTGCAAGACAGAGTGGGCGTCTGCTCAGACCTGCAGGGCCGTTCAGACCCTCCACGAGCACAAACAAGGGTCTGCTTTAGCCACCCGAAAGCAAGAACCACTGTAAATCATCAATTTTGGGGTCTCATGTGAGTCCCAGATACCAAGGCATTTTCTGTTTGGAAATATTTTTAAACTGAGAATTCAAATGATCTCTCTGCAGTTTCTAAACACCAAACAAAACCATCAGAGCCCTGTGCCCTCACCAGCCGACTGTCCAGATGCATCCTCAGAGTTGCTCCCGGTCTCCTCTTCCTCCTCCTCCTCCTCCTCCGATTCTTCACTGCTGCTCCCCTCCTCCTCCTCCTCCTCCTCTTCTTCCTCCTCCTCCTCTTCTTCCTCCTCTGAACCCGACCCTGACTCCGCTTCGGGAAGAAAACAGCCGGAAGTGCACGGTGGGGACCGGTGGGCCCTCCCTGCGCAGCGGCGGAACCAGCGGTTACCTGACGAGGACTCGGCGGAGCTGGTTTTCCTTTCGCTGTCGCTGACGTCTTGTAGGTCGGACAGCAGGTCTCTCTCTTCCATTTTCTCTTCTTTTACTTATGAAACAAACCACCAAAGGTGAATGTGGGAAGTGTTTTACAATAAACAAGACCCGATGGCATCTTTCATGCAGAGACTAACTGTGGTTTGTGTGACACACAGCTCCCCCACACTGAGCTGGAAGATGGCTCTCGAAGACCGTAACAAACGTCTCCACCAACAAATACAAACGTACTTCACACAAATGACGGTCCTGTCACACGATATGGGACAACTGTAGCCTATCATCTCATTGTACGCAAAAGAAGCAAGTTTTTGTGCTAAAACGTTTGTCAGCGGAGAGCCACGCCATGCGGGCCCCCAGAGAGGCACTGTGCACCCTCACCTGGCTTCCGGCCGTCTGTCAGCTCAAACCTCTCTCGGGGTGGCCGTAGCGGGCTGCGACTCCAGTGGCTTGCTTTCACTTTGTCGCCATAGTCTTCTCTCATCGTTCGGTGATGCGTAGAAACTGGGGCACAAAACACAGCAGGATATGGAGCTGGCAGCGTCCTCTCCAGCAGGGGCCCAGCTCGGTCAGGTCTCACCCGCACCCTTGCCGGTGGTGACACACAACACATGCCCTGGCGACAGAGGCCTGGAGGCTGCGAGCTGTCCCTGAGGACCCACGTGGACCTTCCAGACTCTTCTCCACTGGTCAAAAAGGAAGGGGCCACGACCCACTCCTCAAGCCTGTGCCTGACCCGTGTGGGCAGCAGACTCAGCTCCAGCACCAGGCCCGGGAAGGCCCCAGCCGCACACCCTCACCTCACACCTGAAGTGACCACGGCCCTCCTCGGCAGGGAATTACGCGGTCAGGCTCAACTCCTGAGCCCCACGGCCTGTCCCCACTTCGCTCGGCCACCATCCCGAGGCCTCATCCCTCAGTGTCACTTGTGCAGCCCTGAGCTCACCCATGGGAGCAGCACCCCACCGCAGGGTGCGCCCACCCGCACCTTCCCTCCGGGCCTCGCGCTCCTTGCGCCGCTCCTCGGCCCGCCGCTCCCGCTCCTTCTGTTCCCGCTGCTCCTTCTGCTGCTCGCGCATCTTTCGTTCTCTCTCCCGCTTCCTCTCCAGCTGCTCGAGGCGGTCCCTGCAACAAGCACAAGCCAACTCTCTCCACAAACACAAAGTTTTCCTTTTTTACCCCAAGTGCTTTTTTGTTCAAATTTAAAAGTTGTCCATTTAGATTATTCAAACCATAAAGGACTGTTTAAAAGCAGAAGATAGATGTGCACACACCCGGACAGCCACAACAGAATAAAGCACGGGGCGCCTGGGTGGCTCAGTCAGTCAAGCATCTGACTCTTGCTTTCGGCTCGGGTCATGACTTCAGGGTCGTGAGACTGAGCCCCATGTCAGGCTCCGTGTTCAGCACAGAGACTGCTTGTCTCCCTCTCTCTGCCCGCCCCCCCCACCCGTTTGTGCGTTCTAATAAAATCTTTTTTTTAAAAAAAAACATTTTTATTTACTTGACGGACAGAGATTGAGAGAGAGTACGTGAGCTCACGCACAAGCAGGGGGAGCGGCAGGCAGAGGGAGAGGGAGAAGCAGACTCCACGCTGAGCAGGGAGCCCGATGTGGGACCCCTGGGATCATGACCTGAGCTGAAGGCAGAGGCTTCACTGACTGAGCCACTCAGGCACCCCTCAAATAAATAAAATCTTAAAAAAAAAAAAGATTTTATTTGTCAGAGAGAGAAAGAGCGCATAAGCAGGGGGAGCGGCAGGCAGAGGGAGTAGCAGGCTTCCCAGTGAGCAGGGAGCCCTATGCAGGGCTCAATCCCAGACCCCGAGAGTATGACCCGAGCTGAAGGCAGCCGCTTAACCAACTGAGCCACCCAGTCGCCCCACAAATAAATAAAATCTTAAAAAATAATAATAATAAAGCAAAACACTGGCAGAATGAGGTAAGTGCCAATGACGAATGAGCCTACTGCTTCCAGATGCCTGTTTAGCAGACCTGCTAGGTATGGATGACAGCACAATTTAAATCCACCTTTATCACTGTCTACGTTTTCAGGGGCTACAGACGGGGTGGAAGAGTCCAGCTGGGGGAAGTCGGGAGGAGGATCTAGACTCAGGCCGGGGGCCCCGTCCGACCCTCCTTACTGGATTCTATGGCAGGTGGACCCCCCAGACGATTCCCCAGCCCAGCCTGGCGTGGAGGTCAGGGGGCATGAGTGTGATATGTGAAGGGCAGTGGGGAAAGCTGCTTCATGAAGGCAGCAAGAGTCATCCGAGTACTGCGGTGTGTGTGGCTTACTGCACCACAACACGGCAAACAGTGAAAACTGGCCAGTTACAGTAAATTTTCATGTCCCTACAGTTACGTCCAAATATAAAAAGCTATTACAAAAAAAAAAAAAGTACGTACCAGTATACATAAACAGAAATGAGCACAAACAATGGTGAAAACAGAACAAGCCCGTGGTCCAGTCACCAGTCCTGTACCAACTTTGGGGTCTATCAGATGTCACCACTGCGGAAGGCTGGGATTCTAGAAACTATTCTCTAAGTGCCTCAGTCCAAACTGTCGTGAGATAAAAGCTGTAACATAACATACGAAATCCAACCACAGAATTCCATTTTTCATAAATTTATGGAATTGTGCAACCATCACCACGAGCCAGTTTTAAAACACTCCCATCGCCTGATAGGCCCCCTCACGCCCATCTGTGGCCAGCTCCTAGCCTGCCCCACGAACCTGTTTCTATCTGCTTGGGATTCTGTGGATATTCCTTCTGCTTGCTTTGGGTTGAGTCTGCTTCTCTGTTCTGCTTTCTGCAGAAGCTCGGATGCTGACCTGAAAACTTCCTTCTCTGTTATCAGTGCTTAAAAGCCAAAACATCTCACTCCATGCACAGCCTTTTCTGCATCACTAAGTTTTGGCACGCTCCTTTTGTTTTCATTCAGTTCAAAATGTTTTTTTCCCCCCCCAGTAGACTCCATGTTCAGCGAGGTGCCCAACGCAGGGCTTGAACTCACCACCCTGAGATCAAGACCCGAGTTGGGATCAAGTCGGATGCTTAACCGACTGAGCCACCCAGGCACCCGTTTTTCCTTTTAATTTCTTCTTTGGGCCATAGGTTATGTAGGAAAGGACTGCTGGATTTCCATTTGAGGATGTCCTCAGGTTTTTTTGTGTTGATTTCTACTTCAATCCTTTCGTGGTAAGAGGGTGCACTTTGTACAACCTCAGTTCTCTTAGATTCGGAACTTGCGTGGCCCACATATGATCTATGTTGGACAACATTCCCTCTCAAGCGTGGACTCTGCAGCTGTGGGTGGGGTGCTAAACGCAAGGTCAGTGAGACTGATCTGGTACAGGTTATTTTCCAGATGTTTTATATCCTTTTCTCTAGCTGTTCTGTCAACGATGACAATGTGGCATTGAATTTCCAGCTAGGATGGATGAACTGCCTATTTCTCCTTCCAGCTATCAGGCACACACACGCTCATCACCATCACTTCTTTCTGCTGCACGGACCCTTCTGTCGTGGGAAGCCTGTGTTAGCGCTGGTCTGACTTCTGTCAGGTAACCCTGATGTCTCGCCTGAGCCACGTGTGCTCTGCAGCTGCTGTGGGCATGGGACATCTCTGTCCACACGTCTACTTTTGACCTATTTTTGTCCTGGACTCGGAGGTTCTCCTTACAGACAACTTACTGCATCATGCTTTGCTATCAAAGAACCTCTTCTCTGGGGTATAGAAACCACTCCATGTTTCCTGTAATTATGGATGTGGCTGAATTTACCTTTTGTTATTGTTTTAATTTGGTCTCCTGTCTTTTTAGGTCCTGTTTCTCCCTTTTTGGTTTAAATAAGGATTTTTAGAATACCATGTTAATTCCTCTGTTTGTATTACTTTATTAGTTATTTTCTTAGTGGTCGCTCCAGCACGGGAAGCATGCACCTTGTCGTCTCAGTGAATGCAGAGGCCCTGCTCTGACACAGCTCCGGCCCTCCCTTCTCTGTGCAGCCTACTCATGCTACGCGTCACGGGAGAGCATTTTAATAGTCACTGTTTTATGCAATCCTATGTCTCCTATAGAAATTGAGAAGATGTGAGAAAAAACATTTATAGATTCTGTTATGTTAACCTGAGCCTTTACCATTTCCAGTGCTCTTTTCTTCCTTCTTCCTTTTCTTCCCTGATACCTTCTGCTGTCATTTCCATTCAACATGAAGGTATTCCTTGAGTATTGAAGGCAGGTCTTGCTAACAATGAATTCCACCAGTTTATCTTCCTTATTCCCCCTCACTTTGGAAGAACAGTTTTGCTGGATACAGAACTCCTGGTTGCCAGGCTTTCTTTTCGCAGTGGGACCATGCCATTCCACCATCCTCACTGACTCTGAGAAGTCAGCCTCCAATCACACTGAAGCCTCCCTTCTACGTAGATTTTTTCTCCTGCTTTCAAGATTTTCTCTTTGGCTTTCACATTTCACTGTGATGTCACTTTATTTATCCCACTTGGGATATAAGCTTCTAGATGTATAGATAAATATTTTTCATCTTTTTTTTTTTTTTAAGATTTTATTCATTTATTTGACAGAGAGAGAGAGAGAGACAGTGAGAGAGTGAACACAAGCAGGGGGAGTGCGAGAGGGAGAAGCAGGCCTCCCGCTGAGTAAAGAGCCTGACGTGGGGCTTGATCCCAGGACCCCAGCTGAGCCACCCAGGCGCCCCAAATGTTTTTCATCTTTGAGGCTCTGTTCATCTTTTGTCAATTCTCTCCATTCTTTAGAAAGCATAATTTCTATCACTCCGTTTCAAGTTCCTTGCTAATGTGGAACACTTGATTTCTACTGATGCTTTTCTTCCTTAATACAGAGTCATACTTTCCTATTTCTTTTATATCTCAAAACCTTTTGTTGAAAATTGGACATATTTCAGGGGCACTCTAACAAAACCTTTTTTTTTTTTTTTAAGATTTTATTTATTTGACTGAGAGAGAGAACACAAGCGGCGGGGGGGCGGGTGGCAGGCAGAGGGAGAGGGAGAAACAGACTCCCCACTGAGCAGGGAGACCGATGTGGGGCTCCATCCCAGGACCCTGGGATCATGACCTGAGCTGAAGGCAGATGCTTAACCGACTAAGCAGCCCAGGTGCTCCTCTAACAAAATCTTAAAAAAAAAGAAAAGAAAAGAAAATTGGACGTTTCAGATAACATACTGTAGCAATTTTGGATTCTCATTTTTTCTCTCAGTTGCCGTTTGTTTGGTAACACGCCATGCTAATCTGTGAACTCTTGTCTCCCGACTAGAGTGTGGCCACTGCTGTTTTCTTCCCCATACGTTTTTTATTTTCAGGCTTGGCTTCCTTGGAGTTACCACTGTGTGTGCACAGCTGTGCTGTCAGCCCATCCTAAACAGAGTCAGCACAGGGCCTGGCAAACATGGGTGTTTCGCATGCTAGCAGTGAACCTGGACACAAAGCTCTGCTAACCTCATGATCTCAGACCTTTACCTGAAGACTCAGCTCGTCCCACACCGCCTCCACGAGAGAACAGAGGCTCTCGTCACATCTTCGTCAGTTCAGCCCTTCGGCCTTGGTTCCTGGAATGCTGGCACATCTACCCTCCTACTTCTCCCTTCCTTGTAGCAAGCCACCCACCGAGCTTTCTCTGGAAATGACCTCAATATACAGAGGTGGCCCTACTATTCACATCACAGATCTGGGGCTAAACAGATGCTTTTTCCTGGGAATCTGAGCCCACAGAGGTGTACTTGGAGACATGTCCAAGAGTCTGGTGTCTCAGCTCCCAGGCTGCTACCAAGCCCTTGGGATTTCCTTTGGTTTTGTCTGAAAGAACTACAGCCTATTTCTGCAGTCTAGAGTCTATTAGAGAGAACCCGAAGCAATGTATTTCCTTAGTTTTCCTGGCTTAGGCCACCTAGAACAGAGCCTGGTACAGAGCACACACTCAATAAATACTTGCCCAGTAATCACCCTAAACTAGACTTCTTTTGGGTACAGATTCTGTGTCAGGATTTCTATACGTGCACTGGGCTATCTCCAAGAGCGCCTTACTATGATTCGAACACAGTACTCCCCTTCCTCTCACGAGGCATGCCCCATCCTGACGCAGCAAGCTCAGAGGTATTTACAGTCCCTCCTCCCCCTCACCCATCATCAGCTGAGAGGCCTAGGAAGATCACTTCTCCCTCTTCTACCTTCCTTTCCCTCTCCACTGTTAGGTGTTTGGCCCTAAAACTTCATTCCCTGTGTCTGAATTCCTATCTCAGACCCAGCTCCTGCCAGCAATGCCCCTTCCTTCAGGTCCACGTCACACTCTTACACGGGGTCTCGAGCAACTGCCGGCATGGCCTCGCTCCCGAGTACCTCCCTCAGCAGCCTCCACCTGGAGAAACTGACACACAGAGTTCCATTCCCTTCATTATCTTTTCTCAGGAAGATTTACACCCATTTCAGTCTTCAAGATGCAGTAAAAACTCAATCCCTTTAGGACAAATCTCTTGGTTTACACCACCACGTTTACTGCACCGTGACTCTGGGCTCACAAACCACTTCTGCATCACATCTGTGTTATGCTGCCGGGTCACTGTGTGTCAAGATGGTCTCTTCTGCCACTTTGACGGCCTACTGGCCCCAGGAGCGCTCCATTCAGGCTCCTTAGCAAACTGTGCTCACTCACCTCTCCCTTCTGGAGTGTTCCCGGGCCATCTCCCTCCTCTTCTGCCTCTCCCACTCTCGGCGAGCCTTGTCCTGCTCCTCTCGGTGCCGTTTCCGGCGCTCGTGCTCTCGCTCTTTTTCCTTTGCTCTAGCGTGCTTCCCTAAGGAGAAAAAGAGTGTCATGCAAAGGGGCCCAACTCCCAAAACTTAATTTGCAAATACCCAGTGAAGAAGAGAATACTCAATTAATGACTTGGAGTCTCCGACTCAGGGAAAAATAACGTGGTGACCACTGAATAGAATTGTAACTGCATCTTGTTTCTCAATTTTCTGTATTAAATAAACTATGATTGGACTATAGCTGACCAATGAACACAGGGCAGGGGCACCGACACCCCTGTGGCCGGAAATCCAAGGGTAATTATGAGTCCCTAACAGTCAACTACTAACAGCCTACTGCTGAACAGAAGCTTTACTGACAACACATCTTTTGTGTCACGTGTGTTCCCTACTGTACTCTTAAACTGTGTAAGCTACAGAAGAGAGACTATCATTAGAAGAACTAGAAGAAAGGGAAAGTGTGTTTACAGCACTGTCCTGCGTTTACCAGGAAAAATCCGTGTGCAAGCGGACCATGAAGTTCCAGCCCATGCAGGGTTAGCTGTATACCAGTTCCGTAATTAAACAACATCATCATCATTCGTAAAGAACACAAGACAAAGTTCAACTCCTTATGGTGGATTTCCATCTTGTGTGACAGAACCATGTTCACCAACTGCATTGATAACATGAAACTTAAACCAGGTGCCAGGGCCATATTTCCCAACACCCCTAAGAACCTCTTAATGGTAGGAGATCAAACCCATTTGGACTTCATCAAACATCTTTTTATTTTCAGTTAATTCAACACTGAACTGCTACAAAAATCGCATGTAAATCCCCTATATTTGTTGAATTAAGACAATATGACATTTAAACGAACTAACCCACAACAATGTAACAAGGGGAAAAAAACACCAGAAGAAAAATGAAACACCTATTCAGAATGATCTACAATAAATTTATGCTTTCAGCTAAAATTTTACTTTCTCTTCTCTTTCAATTGTGCTCTGGAGAAGACAGCAGATCATAATATAGGAACAGACCACACTTAAGCAGGATACCAAAAAAAAAAAAAAAAAAAAAAAAAAACCCCAAACAAAACGAACAAACAAAAAACCTAAAAAAAAATTAATTAAAAAAAAAGCTTCTGTACCCCCTTCTGCTGAATGGCTACGATGCCTACGTTTCTCTTTCCTCTTTTCATCTTTCCTGTGATGAGCCTTTTCTTTCCGAGACATTTGCTGTGGTGGTTTGATAGCCAAAGAATCATCTTCCTCTCCTCTGAAATACACAACAGCATCACACCATGCTAGAGAGTAATGAAAGGAGCCTCAGGGTACTGTGGAGCTTCTCTAACCCAGAAACATGCAGCGTTCAGAATACAAAAGAGTGCAATCTGAACCATCGTTTTAAATATTGTTAACTACGAAACTTAAGCCAAAACTGCTTGTCAAATACAGACTCAGATCAAAAGTGTAAGTGAAAAATCAACGTCTATATGGAACAATGCCTCTCTGAGGAAACTTTAGGGGGCAACAGACATGTTCATTACCCTGATCATAACTGCACAAATATGTACAAATATGTCAAACTGCACACTTCATATATATGCAGTTTGTCATTTATATACCAACAAAGCTGTTAAAAAAAAGGTACCACGATTTTAATGAACTTAATGACCCCAAAAGGTCCCTCAACAGTATCTTCAACTGCCTGTATGACTGAAATCCTGGGAGACTTCTTGATCTATGTCTCTGTACCTTAGTTTCTGGTTAGGTTGGCTTTAATTATCTGATGATGGATAATCTGGTGCTGATGATGGGTACGAGAAGGAATCAAGTGGTGCAGGGAAAAATGTTAGAATACACAGGCCTGGGTAGGACCATTTCTGCTTACAGGACTTGCTCAATATACTTCAGTACTCTAATGTGGTTTATCTGTGCACAATTCTAGGCAGTGATTTTATTAATCATCAAAAGCACACAGAACAATTATTTAAATGTAGTTCGTGAGGGGTGCCTGGGTGGCTCAGTCGGAGAAAGGTCTGCCTTTGGCTCAGGTCACGATCCCAGGGTCCTGGGATGGAGCCTAGTTTGGGCTCCCTGCTCAGCGGGGAGTCTGCTTCTCCCTCTCCCACTGCCCCTACCCCCACTCTTTGCACTCTCTCAAAAATATAAAAATCCTTAAAAACAAACAAACAAACAAATAAACAAATGTAGTTTGTGGACTTAATTGAAGGATAATTGCAAGGAAAGAGATATACACTCACTCAATTTTCATAACAGGGGTGCGGTGGCAAGTGATAACACACAGTCTATCTCAACTGTGAGGTAAACCTGAAGTCAGGACTACAGATGTTATCAAAGTAACACTGAGAAAAGTCAGACGGCCCCTGCCATGCGGTGGGACCCAGCTGGCCTCCACGCTCTTCCCTGCTGTACACCTCGCCCCCACCTGTCTTCCATGGAGTCCTCTCTTCTGTATGGTGAGTTCCGTATCGTAATCTCCATGCGGTGGTCCCTCAGCTCCCCCTCCTCAAGGGAATCCCGCTTGGAATCCCGGTCATCAGACTAAGAAGCAAGGAGAAAGTCATTTTCCTCACATAAGTGTCTTTTTAATGATAATCAAACCTTGCCAACATCCAAAAACAAAGTTTCACATATGCTTTGAATGGACCAATGTCACAAAACATGAAAAAACTTTCACTCAAATCACATGATGCTAAAATTACAACTCGCTGTAAACTCAGAACCTGAGATGAAAAATCCGAAACCAGCATACAGGACGAGGAATATTAGACTCTATGCCAAGTATGTTAGTTGTTTACAGAAGCCGAAATTGAGCCCTAAGATATATTTCATGCCAGATACTTCGTGATATTTCACCAATCGTCAAGAAGGGTCAGTGACTGACGTTATCAGAAGAGGTACTTTTGCCAACACCCCTTTCACAATTACCAAAAGTTTCTCTGAACATGTTACTATGCAAACCAAAAGAGGAAAAGATAAAACACTAATTTCAACGCGACTTCCTACTATACTACACAGAGATGGTGTCACAAACAGAAAAACACCAATACGAGAAAAATTAGTCCAACTGTGCGAATGAATTTAGGCTCAAAGCACTTCATTCTCCACGTAGAGCCTGCCGTCTACACACAGCTGTAGCAAGTTATCAGTTTGTCCTCAACGTAAACTGAGTATTTGAACGTTTTTGTTAATTCTCAGAATAGGTTTGGGCTCACCTGCGACATTTGGAAGTACAAAAGAACTTCACCGAAGAAGCGTTGTTCTAATGGAAAAACGAGGGCAAAGAAATGAAATCTCCTTTAAGAAAACCACTTACTTAAAAAACACGGCTTACGTTTTTTAAGCGTTTTATCTCTGCTTTCTCCTCTTGTTCCTTCCGTCGTTTCTTTTCCTGAAGAATTTCATCTAAAGTTTTCACTTTCCAAGAGTCCTTCTCATCACCCATTGGAGTCCAAACGCTGCCGAGAGAGAACGGAAGCTCCGTGAGGACACGGCAACTCCGGCTCCGCCCCGCGCGGCTTCCGAACAAACCCGGGAAGGGGCCAGGCCCGCGCCCGGTGCCTGCCACGCCTGGCACCCCCGCACGGTCCTGGGCAAGCTCGTCGCCCCGGTGACCCTTCTGCCAAAGCTAAGACAGCCCCGCGGGGGCTACACGAGATCCTCCGTGCAGAGCTCGCGGCTCGCTCCCCGGCCCTCCCGCGCACGGGGTTCGCCGTCAGGAGGGTCGCGCGCGGCCCCCGTCACAGGGCCCGGGAGCCGGGGTGGGGCGCTGCGACACGGCCGCGGCGCCGCGACCCTCGCCCCCCGGGCTCAGCCGCCACGAGCCGGGGTTCGGGCCCGGCGCCGCCTCAACCCCCAGCTCCGCGCGGGGCGACGAGGCGGGAAGCGACGCCCGGACGCGGGGGGTCAGGGAGCTGGCTGCGCCCGCCGCGCGTCCCGGCCCTCCGCCACTCACCCCTGCACTGCTGCCGCTGCTGCCGCCGCCGCCGCCACCGGTCCCGGAGCCTGAGGAGAAACAGCGCCCGGCGCGCGCCAGCAGCGTCGCCACTTCCTGCGTCGGCGCGGACTGATGACACACGGGGGCCGGGCCGCCGCAGCCTCCGGAGCCAGGGGATCCGGCGCGCGGGCCTCACGTCACTTCCGTCCTGGGATCCCTCGGTGGCTCCACCCTACTGACCCGGAGCCGCCGCCGCCGCCGCCGCCGCCGCCGCCCCGGGGCGCCTGGTGGGGCCGCGCGCGGCACCCCGCCGGCTTTCGTGGTTTCAGAGGGCCGCAGAGACAGGGGAGAGAACGGAAGGTCCACATTAATGACATTTGACGTGGAAAATGCAGACTGTGGGGGCGCCTGGGTGGCTCAGTCGTTAAGCGTCTGCCTTCGGCTCAGGTCA
>NC_058406.1:609806-667652 GCF_002201575.2 Neomonachus schauinslandi
TCAAATAAATAAATAAAATCTTAAAAAAAAAAAAAAAAAAGAATGAGGGCGCCTGGGTGGCTCAGTCGTCAAGCGTCTGCCTTCGGCTCCGGTCATGATCTCAGGGTCCTGGGATGGAGCCCCAGATCGGGCTCTCTGCTCAGTGGGGAGCCTTCTTCTCCCTCTCCCTCTGCCTGCTGCTCCCCCTGCTTGTGCTCTCTCTCTGTCAAATAAATAAATAAAATCTTGAAAAATAAATAAATAGGGGCGCCTGGGTGGCTCAGTCGTTAAGCGTCTGCCTTCGGCTCAGGTCATGATCCCACAGTCCTGGGATCGAGCCCCGCATCGGGCTCCCTGCTCGGCGGGAAACCTGCTTCTCCCTCTCCCACTCCCCCTGCTTGTGTTCCCTCTCTCGCTGTGTCTCTCTCTGTCAAATAAATAAATAAAATCTTTAAAAAAAAAAAAAAAAAGAAAAGAAAATGCAGACCGTGACGAATCCGGGCATAAAGAGGGCGAGTGGAACGGAGACTGATTTTCCTGAATTCTTGGGGACAGGAACACCTTCACTTTCTCCTCCCTTCATGCTGAAAACTGGGGAGGCCACGGGAAGCGGCCGTGGAACCAGCTCAGGAGCAGACACAGGACGGCCCCTCAGTGACGAGCGCGCGGACGGACACGGTTCACGTTTACTGTACTTTTGCAGAACGGGGTCCCAGGTGGTCGATTTAGACAGAAATGGCCAAGAGGCATCGATGCGTCACCGCGGCAGATTTAACCACCATTTCGAGAAAGTACTGATCCAGTCACTTGAACACAAACCGGTGAAAGAAAGCAGCACACACACATTGTTACAACGCACTTTCAGTTCTCCAGTTTTGTTTGGTATAAAGCAAATAAAACTTGGTTCAGATGTAGACAATTATTGACGTAATTTTCAAGTTTTCCAGTGTGGGAAAGTCACCGTGACTGTGGCCCTCCCCAGCCTAGAGCCCAGGACACCCCCTGGGCAGGTTTAGAATCAACTCACACATCTGCAAACAGACTAGAAATAGTCAGTGAATGTCAGTTTTACTCAAATGAAAACCGGGGGGAAAAAAATTGGGAGCGCCTGGCTGGCTCAGTCGGTGGAGCATGTGACTCGATCTTACTGTGAGATGGAGCCCTACACTGGGTGTAGCGATTACGTAAAAATAAAATCTTTAGGGGCGCCTGGGTGGCTCAGTCGTTAAGCACCTGCCTTCGGCTCAGGTCATGATCCCAGGGTCCTGGGATCGAGCCCCGCATCGGGCTCCCTGCTCCGCGGGAAGCCTGCTTCTCCCTCTCCCACTCCCCCTGCTTGTGTTCCCTCTCGCTGTCTCTCTAATAAATAAAATAAAATCTTTTTAAAAATAAAATAATTTGTTACCAATTAGAATAGTTTTCAACTGTTTCGAATCAGCATGGATCCAGTGCCCATCAAACCCAGAATCAGAACCCTCAGGAAAACTGGAAGAAATTCTTCAGAGATGGCAAAGTCAAAGGTTTTCGACCCAAGTCGCAGGGAGGTCAGCACAACCTCACCTCTGCTCTTGGCTCCTCAGCCAGGAGAGAGGGAAACAGGCAGATTCACCAGGGGAGCTGGTGGCATTCTTATTTATAAACTAAGAAATGAAGAGGTCCCAACCAGAGCATGTATGGATTTTGTGAAAGAATGAAGCCCTTAGTACAACATTGGTCAAAGGCAAAAGAAAAGATTTCTATCTGCAGTAACATTCTTGTTTTATTTTTCCAACCCAGGGAAACCGTGAAAATACTTCCAGGCCTTGGGAAAGCACATCACCAGACAGATGTAAAAAGCCATGCGGTGTGTGTCATCCCTACCGGCCCGTCCAAGTGACCATTCACAGGCAGAACCCACTGGTTCTGGAAAAAGCATTTCCAGCGTGGGTTATTGGCACGACTGCACTTGGCTAATGTTCTTTGTGCAGCGTGTGACTGTTTCTGATTCACCATGTGTATTTTTCTCAAATTAAAGACACATTTTGGATTGTGCAAGATATTCTAAGCTTTCCAGGGCAGATTTTTTTAATGCTGATATAGAGGAAATTATGACTATTGGAATTAAAAAAAAAAAAAAAGCTTTTTATGCCCTTCAGTGGAAGTTTCCTTGAAAGCCAAACATACATACATCTCTAAGTATCGATGTAGGTAAGCAGATGACCTGACTTGACACCTGTTTGAAGTGTTTTTTTTGCAAAGGCACAGACAACGATCATGGACATGGGAGGAACTGACCCAAGGAAGTGGTGACACCCAGTGTCAACGTTAATACAAGCACATCTGCTATTGTTCAATAAGAACATACTAGTAAAAACACTACTACACAGAGTTAATAAAAAACATGTCTGTACATTCATTCAACAAATGGCCAAGACAGGCCACAGGTTTTGTCTCCTGGCAGGGCTGTCCTGGACATGCTTTAGGGTGGAGACTAGACACTGGAAGAAGGAACGTAAGCCTTGGGCCAGCGCAGTGCTGGCCACAGCTTGTGTTCTGAGAAAATGTCTCAAAAGCAGCTTTGTTGGAAATTACCTCATTTGCTCATAATTTAGGAAAATCTTCATTTTGTTTCTGATCCAAGAATTTGGAAAATCAAAATCGGCAGAAAGCCACTTGAGTGGAGACAGGGCGCAGGTGACGTGCGGGGTGGTTGGTCCCTCATGAGGCTCAGAAGCAGGCGCTGCCCATCTGGCTATGCTCAGATGACCACGTCCGTGAGAAAGGCAACATGAAACCATCTTGCAACAAGATGACCACAGCTGCGTCCTCTTCTCTGCTCACGGCCCATCAGTAGCTGGTCATGGCGGCCACATTCTTGAGGGGGGAGGCAGGGCGCTGTGGAGGCCGTGCTTTCACGCTGGTCCTCACAGATGTATGCACATCCTGCCGCCCAGCCACCTCCGAGTCCCCTTCGCTGTTGTTTGTGGAAGAAGCAGAGAGGAAGGGGGACAGAAGTGGGGAAAGTCTCATGATAAACATCTTCACAGCGGAGCTGAGCTTGACATGCAGTAGAACGCACACCTGCCTGTCCTCCGGGCGCAGCTTCATAAAATTTTGAAGTCAGCTTCATAAAAAGGTTGTAGTTTTTTGTTTTGTTTTGTTTTTGGTGGAAAATGTGGGCATTGATAACAGGTTATAGTTTTAAAGGCCTTGTTTTAACCCATCATCATGGCAAACTTTTTCAAGTAGGAAGAAGTTAATGAGACATAATTATTGCTCTTTGTTTCCGAGAGATTTGATCTCTAGGAGGGCCTATTTTTTTATTTTCCAGCTGAGAAGCCAACTGGAAAACCAGTGAAGAGATGATGGGAGCCAAGGACCTGAACAACAGGGAGGGGAACTCAGACGCGGGGGCCCTTAGCGCCCGAGGCCCTCCTGTCGGCTACTTCACTCAGCTGTGGCAGGCAGGCCTCAGATGGCCATGTCACCGCCGATGTCCTCCGAGTCAGGCTGCAGGTGACACGCCCCAGCGCGTGAGCTTGGTGCCACGGAGAGGTCTTATAGCCTGGTTGGCAGCGGACAGTGCCCCGATCGGAAATTCCACCAGGATGTGAGATGAGGAGCAGAGTGAAGAGGACAGAAGCCTGAACCCAGCAAAGGGCTCAGACACCCAGCATGGTGGTCGGTCTGCTCTCGGAGGCGAGAGCCAGGCCGAGCCAGGCTGTGAGTTCAGTGTGGGTTACCTGTCATACAGGATGCCTTCCAGAAGCCACCTGTTTCCTTCTTTAAAAACTCCACTGTCATTGTAAATGCAGTGTGACAAAAACTGTGAACACGCCAAATGTTCTTCCCAGTGCCCCCCTGCTCACTCATTCACTTAGCATCCTTGCCCACAAGACAAGGTATGGTGCGGCCCCTGACCAGCAGGGTGATGGCAGGAGCACCTCTAGGGAACCCTTCAGAACAGCCAGTGTTACACACAGGGGACCCGAAAACAAAAGGGAATGTCAGTATATCCCTGTCCTGAGTTAAACACCACAGATGTCTGTCTGTCCTCCACCCGTGACCAGCAATCACCACGTCGGGGGTCCCTGACTGAAGGCCAGCCACAGGTGAGGGTTGGGATCCTCAGGATAGGGGGCGGCTAGTGCAGCAGAGATCCTGAAAGGGGTGGGGCACCTTCCCTTCCACCAGTGGCCTTTCCCTAAGCGATACCAGCTGCTGGCAGTTCTGGGGTGTGGAGGACGCCGTGGGTGGAAGGGCAGGAAGGTGAGGGCCCAACAGCCCGCCCTCAGCAGCAGGAACCCTTATTTCTGTGCCCTTTCCACTCTCTCCTAGCTCTGTGGTCACTTGGCTGCTGTGGCCACCGGCCCAGGCAGGGGCGCCTCAGCCTTCTGTCTCAGCATGGCAGTGCCCCCGATGGCCGAAGGGCAGAGCGTGCAGGCTCGGGACGCTGAGCAGGCACTGTGCCGTGGGTGGGGCGCACGTTGGCACCTATGGCTGTCACTCCCGGGGAAACTGGGCCTGGCCTAACTGCAGCCGACCTGCGTGCTGGTGAGGGCGTGCAGAGGCCAGTGTGGGTCCGACGCCCTCCCCTGCGCTCAGCACAGGGTCCGCAGGAGGGGGTTGTCACATTACAGGCTCAGCAGCAGCTGGCTCTGGTCTCCACCCGGGGAAGCTGACCCCTGTTCCTGGTGGTTTTCACTGAAAACCCAACAAAGGAGCAGGGAAGGCGGCACGTCACCCCACTGACCCGAGGAGGCCGGGGGTCCGCGTCAGCGAGGACAGCCGCCGCGGGCAGCACCGGGGCCCTGGGCACCTGCCGAGGCTACCAGAGCTCAGTGGTGTGGTCTGGGGTCCTTGGGGGTCAGTGGCTCCGTGTCGTCCTCTGGTGTCCAGCTGGTGGCTGCAGCCAGGCTCTGCATGGCCTCCCGCTGACGCTGCTTGGCTTTGTTGTAGAGTAGGACTCCGGCCGTCACGAGGATGGTGCCGACGGCCGACAGGCTGGTGACTCTGTTGCCGAACACTATGACACTGAGCCAAATGGACAAGGCATGCTTCACGGTGCCGGCGACACTGCAACAACAGGGGTTACGGCCTGGGTTCGGCCCGCCCGCCGGGCCCGGGGCGCTCCCTCGCCCGCTCCCTGCTCCTTTCTTTTATTAGCAAACGTGTCAAACAGAGAAGCAGAGACCGGTTATAACGAAAAGCCATATTCCCATCGTCTAGACTAAATTAACACTTTGCTTCACAGGCTTCATCCTTTTCCGGGACCGAAATATTTTTGAGTAAATCATAGACATTATGACATGTGCCCCTATATAGCTCAGCGTGCTGTTGGGGAACAGGAGAACCGTGCAGATGGCCGTCGCACCCTTTACTCCACGGCCGACCGACATGGGCAGAGACGAGTGGGAGCTGCCCAGGGAGGCCCCGGGGACACCGTCCGACCAGTGACAACGGCTCTGTGAGAGCAAGGCTAGGACCCCGTACAAAGGAAGTTCATGCAAAATCGCTGAAACCTTCACAGTGCTTGTGTCTGGGGATCATGGACTACGCGTGCTTTACTTTTTGTACTTTTCTGTCTTTTCCAAAGTTCCTATAATGAATTAAGTATCACTCTTATGATAGGAATAAAACACACAAAAAGCACTATTTTCTGTAAAAAGAATTGGTTTTCTGCTTTTTGCCCTTTTTTGAACCATCACTAACAATCATTAAAAAACAAAGTTTCAGGGGTATTTGGAAATAATTCCTGGCCCCAAATGGATACCAGAATGTGTGACAGAGACAGTGACCACCACGCCTTCAAATCTGAAGATCATGACAGTTGCTGACATTCCTGCAGACCTTTCCCATTAGGGACCCAGAAGTGGGAGGGCCGCACAGGTCACAGGTCAGGGCACGTGACTGGCGCCGCACACGGCTGCTGCGCTGACCTGGGCCCCACGGCGTGGGCAGGGAGGAGCACGAGCCGCCCAGAGAGGCGCCGGGGAGACAGAGGCTGGCGTGGCTCGGCGAGGCCTCGGGGCGCTGCGGTTCTAGCAAGTGCAGCGGGGACTTCGCAGCTGAGGGCCATTCCCCTGCTCTGCCACCAGCTCAGAGGTTGAAAAAACAGGCCACTGACTTACATGACAGGACATGGCCAAAGCTGCAGACGTGGATTTCTAGGCTGCTGGCAACAGGAGCTCATGCTTTTCTGCTTGTTACTGAAAACTCTCCAGTCTTGAATGGTGCTTCCATTAAACTCTTCCAGTTACAGAAGGAAGAGAAGGCAGAGAGGCCTCTGTTTCCACAGCGGTGCCTCTGATACGGGAGCTATGGCTACGTGTGGCTACTCGAATTAAAATCGCTTAAAATTAGATAAAATTAAAAATTCCCTTCCTTGGGGGCGTCTGGGTGGCTCAGTCATTAAGCGTCTGCCTTCGGCTCAGGTCATGGTCTCAGGGTGCTGGGATCGAGCCCCGCATCGGGCTCCCTGCTCGGCGGGAAGCCTGCTTCACCCTCTCCCACTCCCCCTGCTTGTGCTCACACACTCTCTCTCTCAAATAAATAAGTAAATAAATAAAACCATAAAAGAAAAAAATTCTGTTCCTAACTGCATTCACCACCTCAGGTGCCCATGGCCCCCCCACTGGACAGCCCAGAACATTCGAGCATCACAAGCAGTGCCCCTGACATGCTGTCCCAGACAGAAAAACACTCCCAACTGCTCCAGTTTCCATGCTAATGTGTAGGTGGGGTCTCCCTAGAGATGGACGTCCTGTGCTTTGCCATATTTTACACAGCACCGAACAGCACGGCCCAGCAGTCACACCATGTGGCCATGGCCCTCACTTCACATCTGACAAGCACAAAGACCGTTCATAACAATACCGGCTTAAAGTCCGCTCCTCTGCAAATGACCTGGACGCACACTTTGTCTCTCGGAAAGCTACTGTGCTTACCTGAACGTCACAGGGGAAATTTTGCCCATGAGGGCATAGGCCGTGATGCTCTGCAGGTGGAACAGAACGCCATCCATCAGCAGCAGCAACACGACATCCTGGCTATAACTGAAGCTCTTCCCACTTCTGCCGATCACCGGCAAGTCCTGTGGATCAGAACAGGAACGACGCTCTGCTGCTGCCCAGCTTCCTTCCGCGGCTCACCCTCAGAGAAGCGTGGGGTCACGTACCCAGTCATCTGGGTCCACAACTGATGCTGAGCGGTGCTCTGAAAACAGCCTTCTGGGGACAGCCACTCGGCACCCACCAACATTCTGAACGTGCATATACACATGGCCAATAAGCCCACAAGAAGGCGCTCAGTATCACTGACCATCCGGGAAATACAAACCAACAGCCCAACGGGAGACCGCCTGACACCCATGAGGACGGTGACCATCAAACACAGAAAACGGGAAGGTCAGGTGCAGGCAAGGATGTGGGGCCCTCGAGCACTGTTGGCGGGAAAGTAAAATGGTGCAGCCGCTGCGGAAAGTCTGGTGGGTCCTCAACAAGTTCAAGAGACAATTACTGCAGGAATAGCAACCCCACTTCTGGGTACATGCCCCAAAGAACCGGGAGCAGTGTCTTGAATCATTATGTGCACGCCCAGGTTCACAGCAGGACTGTCCGCCAGAGCAAAAATGTGGAAGCTACCCAGGTGTCCATCGGTGGGTGGATGGACGGACAACGTGCCCCAGCAACACAGGGACTATGACTCAGCCTTAGAAAGGAGAAGTGCCGACACCTGCTAGAGCAGGAGGGACCTTGAGGACACCACGCTCAGTGACATAAGCCAATCCCCAAAGGACAAATCTCCTAGGATTCCACTGACATGAGGGACCTAGAGTCGACAGATCCATACGGACAGAAAGTCCAGTGTAAGTGCCAGGGGCTAAGGGAGGGGTGAAGTAGCTCAGAACTCAAATATGCCGCTTTGGCATCAGGATTATTTTGGGCGGAAGACCCTTAAAAAAGAGCAGGAACAAGAAGGGCCTGGACCTCCCTCTTCCTTCCTGAGAAGCAGGAGACAAGGGCCCCACATGGAGGTCACCCACGCAGCAGGAGGAACGAGACACGCTCGTCACCAGAGACCGAGAGTCAGGCGGACTCACCCGCCTCCACCCCAAACACAGCCCACTCTCCCACAGTCACCTCTCCCCGCTCAGCCTGGCACATGCGCACGCAGGTTGCGCCCCTCCTTTGGTTTCCTCATGAGGTTCCTGTGTCACATAAAGCTTATGTTAAATCAGTCTGTGGGCTCGTCCCCTGTTAATCGCCCAGCCGGAGACCCTAGCAGGGAGAGGTAAAGTCTTGCTCCCCCTATGGGGTAAGTGGGGAGTTCCTGTTTCATGGGCACAGAGCGTCAGTCCAAGATAATGGAAGTCGGCGCACGGCCGGCAACAGTGGCTGACCACAACGTGAACGTATCTGACGTACGCTTTAAAATGGGTAGAATGGGGGCGCCTGGGTGGCTCAGTCATTAGGCGTCTGCCTTCGGCTCGGGTCATGGTCCCGGGGTCCTGGGATCGAGCCCCGCATCAGGCTCCCTGCTCAGCGGGAAGCCTGCTTCTCCCTCTCCCGCTCCCCCTGCTTGTGTTCCTGCTCTCACTATCTCTCTCTCTGTCAAATAAATAAATAAATAAATCTTTAAAAAAAAAAATAATAAAATGGGTAGAATGGTCAATTTTATGTTTATGTACATTTTATCACAATAAAAATATTTTTAGATATGCACAGTCTTTCAATCAACCGTTTCAATTCCAAGAATGTATCCTAGAGAAACACCCTCATCTGCTAAAGACACGACACGTGAAACTCTCTGTTCCGTGTGAAATGTGCCAGGCAGTCAGGCGTCTGTCAAAGGGGCTGGGTCGGGGCACAGTCACACCTGGAGCACAAGCAGAGGACAGAACAGCCCAGTTCCATTTGTGTTTAAAAAAAAAAAGGTCTGGGCGCCTGGGTGGCTCAGTTGGTTGAGCGACTGCCTTCAGCTCAGGTCATGATCCTGGAGTCCCAGGATCAAGTCCCGCATCGGGCTCCCTGCTCAGCGGGGAGTCTGCTTCTCCCTCTGACCCTCCTCCCTCTCATGCTCTCTATCTCATTCTCTCTCTCAAATAAATAAATAAAATCTTAAAAAAAAAATAAAAATAAAAATAAATTTAAAAAAAGGTCTGCACAGACACGAACACATGCTTTTAAGAGACTGGTGGAATCATGCCACATACATGTGTGTCTGAGTACGAGTCTAGCCGTGCAGACAGGTCTGGAAAGGGGCTTTGGAGGAGTGGGTCAGGGGGATCAGGGGACAGACCTGCTCTCTGGTGTATATACTCCTGCCCTGTTGCTTGCTCCAAGAGGGCACGTCACTTTAAAATACTAATAAAATAAGCAAGCCTAAAGACCCCCCCCAAACTTCAGGGCACTCCACAGCTACAGACTGGCCTCGACGGGCACAGAGCCCCGTCCCAGGTTTGGCTTCCGGCCTTCTCCCCCTTCTCCTCACGCGCTGGCTGCTGCCGTTGTGAGCGCGGCAAGGAGCCACCCCATGGCCTGGAAGTTACATCGACCCACTCGCCCGCCACCGGAGAAACGCCAGCACAGACGCCCAGCGGCGTCCTGAACTCACCATGAAGATCCAGGCGGGGACCAGCATGGTCACGGCCGCGGCGCTGGTGTAGAACTGCAGCTCTGCAGCCCTGCGGGGGCAACACACGCGCTTGACGCTCCCTGTGCGCGGCCGAGGCCGGCTTTCAAGCGGGCGGCTCCAGTGAGCGCGCCCCGAGCACCAGCGCACGAGTCCGTTTTGTGCGGCACGACAGGGAGGGTCTGAGTGCCAGCCAACCCGCAGCCATGAACCCGCTGGCCCTTCAGCCGCTTCAGTGAGGCAGCTGGAAACAGGTGGGGCTTTTCTTCCATGTTTCCACAAAGTATTTTTATTTACTTATTTTTTAAAGTTTATTTATTTTTTTAAGTAATCTCTACACCCCACATGGGGCTCAAACCCACACCCTGAGATCAGGGGTCGCCTGCTCTTCCGACTGGGCTGGCCAGGCGTCCCCTCCACAAAGTACTTCTAAAAGCCACATGTGGCGCCTGGGTGGCTCAGTTGTTCCCAGGGTCATGATCCCAGGGTCCTGGGATCGAGCCCCACATCGGGCTCCCTCCTCGGCAGAGAGCCTGTTTCTCCCTCTCCCTGTCTGCCGCTCTGCCTACTTGTGCTCCCTCTCTCTGTTAAATAAATAAATTAAAATCTTAAATAAATAAATAAATAAATAATAAATAAATGCATGCCATGTAAGCCAAAGTGGGAAAAGCGTGAGGTCTACAGGGGATTCTGAACCTTCGAATGGGCAAGAAGTCCTCTCGGGCCTACAAAATTGGGAGTTTCACGGGCTAACGATACTTACGAGAACCTGTATTTGTCCCCGCTGAGGAGCTTTTTTGAAAAAACATTCTGCAAACTAGAATAAAGAAAAGAAGAGGTTAGCTGTTGATACAAGGGGTCAGCATGGACCTCAAAGGAACCGAGCGTCTGCATCCTTCCGAAGCGGTGACGACGACGGCAGCCCTCAGGGGTGGCCCCCGCACGGCGGGCCTACGCCGGGGGATTCCTGGGCATCGCTCCGCTATGAGGGGTCCCCATGACTGGCCCCTTTTACAGAAAGGTAAACTGAGGCACTCAGAGATTGAGCAATGTGCCTGAGGTTACCTAGCTCTTAGGGGTCACAGGATCCCAATGTCCCTGCTCTAAGTGCTGCACAAAACCCTGCCCTGAACCAAGAGTTCCCATAAGTCAGTAACTGCCACAGGCTGGGCACCTGCAGGCTGAACGTGTGGGGGCGGGTGAACAACACAGTCTAAGCTCACAAAGACTCCAGTGGAAAAATAATGGACAAAACTCCCAAACGGAACAGACAAACCACAGGGGAAACACACATGTGGCCAACAAGAAAATGAAACAGCGTCCAGCTTCCCCAGGAACCAAAGGGCTTGCCACTTCCACTAGGGACTCTGCCCTCTGGGCTCCGGAAGCAGTGGTTTGTTTCATTTTGTTCTGATGCAAAAACTTAGTTGAGGGCGAGGTAAGACCAAAGCTTCCGCTACAGAACTAGAAACCAGACACTCTCAGGCTCTATGTCTCTGGTGGGAATTTACCCTGATGACGTCAGAAACTGCAATGGAGATGCTCCCTGCACATCTAGACAAAGAGTCATTAATTCGCAGGCATCTGCGAGCCGCACAAGGAGGCAGTCACAAGGCCCAGGCTTCTGAGAGCCCCTGGTGTCGGCACGCGACGCTCACGGGACCACAGAGGGAGCAGAGCCAGACCCAAACCGAATGCATGATGAGGCCATATTAGATTTCTAGGAGCTACAAACATAAGAGGGAAAAAGCCGGAAAGAAATACATCTAAATGTCAGAAATGAAATTACAGGTGACTTTTAAATGTTTACTTGGCCCTAGTATCGAAAACCTCAGGGTGAACCTGTCCGACTTTAACAGTAAAGGCAATGATAAACTCCCGTGTGGCTTTCTCCTCTCTTTTCCAGAGGCCATCAGTACTTCTCACAGAGCAGGGCCAGCCGGGGCCTAGTGTGGACTCAACACCACAGCCCAGATGCAGGGCGGCTGCGCTAATCCAAGGGCAGCCCGCAACACAACATCCGTCCCCTTCCTGCTGCAGGACAAGGAACCTCCCATGTGGTGCTTTCCCATGTGCATATCACCTGACTCGGGCTGCCCCCTCCCCGGTGCCGGCGCTGGGCACAGACCAGAAACCGCCCCTTTGTTCCAGGTGCAGGACGGCCTCTTCCCCTTTGCTTAGCTGAATGTAGATGCATGAACCCACAAGGGCACTCTGGCATGTCAGCTAGCCATGTCCCTATGATGAGTGGTCTTCATACCAAGACCACGTGTTGCCAAACTCTGGCTTGTTTTTTGAGAAAAGGTTACCTTATTGAGATACAAGGTGTTTGGTATTTCGGAAAAGGCAGCATCAGATGTGTCCAGCTTTGAATTATGGGATGTAATTCTGAGCTAATCTGGACTTAAACATCCATCATCCTGATCACACCATGTGTCCCCACGCTCTTCCTGACTCACCAGTCCATGATGTTGGTGGACAACGCGGCCGAAAACCCCAGGACGTTGAAGCTTATCTCTGTGGCCGTGCACAGTGCCAGGCCTCCCATGACGGGGATGAGGGAGAGGTTGACCAGCAAGCCTGGAAAGGGCAAAAGATACAGAAGAGATGCCGCGGTCAGCCTGCCCACTGCAAAATCTCTTCTGGGCACCAAGGCCATTTTCATACGCCTCATGAAAGCTGCTAACTTCCACTTTCGCTTTAAAAATGAGCAGCTACCGGTTCTTTACACTGGAGGGAAACACAACACATCCACGTCCACGCCTGCACCCAGCCCGCCACCCTCTTCCAGGCCAGGGGCCCTACGAGGCTTTTCTCCATGAGGTGCGTCTGCCGGGCCCGCGGGCAGGATGCACAAGGTTGGGACCCTGAGCCCCAAGTCCCGCCCTGCCAGGCACCGCAGTAGCACAAACTCGCTTGAGAATGAGGAGGGTGGACGAACGGTCTCCGGACCAGTCTGTCCAAAAGGGGGAGCCAGAGGTGGGGGCAGTTTGACGCCCTGGCTCAACGAGTCTCCTGCCACAACCTGCCAATGACGTGGAGGTCACTTCTCTTTGCTTCATTCTGAAATCCAAGGAACAAACTTGACACAGAGTTTAAGGTGAGCGAACAGAAAAGCACATTCACTTTGGAAACAGGACATTGGGCCTCATGTTGCTTCAATTTCAGATCCTATTTAGTTTACTTTGAAATTCAAAGTATGAGGGAAGAAGTCTTCCGTGGGAGAGGTCCACACTGACCATTGCAGATGATGGCCACCTCCCGGCACAGGACCGTGCTGGCCAGACTCCGGTCACTAGGGAGCCCCCAGCACACCGAGGAGCAGCCCCCAGGCCCATGCGGTTGCCAGGCTGAGAGCTGGAGGAAGGGAACCTGGCGTGTTGGGCCTCCGCCTGCCAGCACCCTTAGTTTTCTAGCATGTGGTCCTGGCCTCCAGTCCTCCTAGAAATGTCTGCTGCATGACAGACTGTACATGTGAAAACCCAGAGAACGCAAGGCCGCAAGTGCCGTCTCGCCCTTAGGAAGGACTTGCTTTTGCTGTTGGGAGGCATTCACGGGCGTGGGCATGCTTGGGGTCCCGGGAGAGAGCCCAGGGCTTTGCTGGGGTGTCCCCCTGGCAGGCCGCACTTGCCCTCAGCCCTGCAGCCCCACGAGGCTGCTCTGCCCCAAGTCCCAGCCAATGCTCGAGAATCAGCAGATGCCCCTGTGGGGAGGGAGCCACACATCGGGGTCCCTGCAGCGGGTGACCCTCAGCTCTGGAATCCTGGCCCCTCGGTCATTCTCCCCGAGAGATCCTTTTTGCTAAGTTTTATCGAGATGTTCTCACTGTTCTCAACAAGAGAGCTGGTCTAACCCCAAGCTTAGCCACCACAGGTGGAAGCCAAACCATGCTGTTTCCAAGTCACTGAAATAAACTTAGTGTGATGCAATCAGCTTCGTTTGTTTCCTGTTGCTTGTGATTTCTAGGGATTGCTGTTTACACTCTGATTGGATCGTCTTACCACCACCTCAAACACGTGTATGGTTCCGAGGCACATCTGGGAGGGGTCCAGCTGCGAATTGGCGCTCTCCTCCCTCCACCACTCGCCTCAAGCTCCTGTCATTTTCTTAGTTGAAGCAAATGCGTATCTGTATCTAAACACCTATCGGTACTGCTCTTAGATGAGAGATTACGCAGTATGTGCATTATTCCGCACTCTGGTCGTTTTCACGGAACAATGTTGGATGGGCTCCGTTTGAAAAGGCTGGTGGGAAAAACAGGAACATGTGCGTAACGTGGAGTTGGAAACAGTCTGCTGTCACTGAAGGTTGGCGATTTGTAAATAAATCAGCTTTCTGGGCCTTATGGAGGATGGAGACGTGCAGCTGAGAAGCAGTGAAGAGCAGGCTGTCAGACGAGCTCGGGAAGGACGCAGGAGGTGGCCGACCTGGGCAAGACCGCTGGGCACAGCAGCGCATGACCACCACCAGGCAGCCCCTCGCGTGACACGGAAGGAGGGGACCAGTGACTTCTCCTTCACTTGCTTTTTACTTCTTTCCCCTGCTCCCGTGTCCCCACCAACCACGAGGCCTGCACATGTCCGAACAGCCCTGTGCTCAGCTGAGGCGAAGAAACACTTGCTGAAGTGAGTGCGTGAGGCACTGTGACTGCTCGGAGAATGTTCTAGGACGGAAGTGAAAATGTCCACCTCCGAGAGGTGAGCCCCAGCACACAGCGCTGCTGTGTGGCACAGGTGGGCGGGGAGGAGGCACAGGTGGGTGGGGAGGGGGCGCTGGGGCCAGAGGACCCCTCACCTGTGTACTCCCCCAGGATCATCCGGGACATGATCACAGTGAAAATGGGAGCAGAGCTCTTCACTGTCTCAGCAAACGAAACCGCCACATTTTTCAGGCTGACCAGACCCAAAACCACTGTTGCAAACCTAAAAATAAGCCAAAAGTGTCATTGGGATGGAGAAGTCCACTTGCAGCTGCCCTCCTCCTCCCGCTCCCCGCCCTGCTGGCCTCCCCCATGAAGACTGAGGTCTGGCCCTGCAGGGAGGGGCCCCGCGACCCCAAACGCAGGGTGCTGCTCCGTGTGTGCAGACCGGTGAGCCCAGGGAGAGGAGGGGCGTCCCTTTCAAACCACTCTTAGATTCATGGCAGTTCCAGAAAGACTCTGACTGCATTCAGATCCACAAAACCAATACATTTGTTGTCCTAAATTCTAGACAGCCCTCGGATTACATAAAGTTTGCACTGAAAACACACCTGTGATCCCGTAATTACAGGGTCAGTCAGCTGGCCTCCCACTCCTAGTGATGGCCAAGACATTTTATGCAACACTCAACCAAAACGTCAGACCCCTTACCTCATTAGACCCACAAACAGCATGATCATGAGGAAATTGGGTGGATAAGAAAGCCGGGTTTTGTGCTGATATAAACAACAAGGAACCAGTATTTTTACACATCCAATGAACGTAGTTGACAGCATCTGTACAGCACCTGAAGGAGGGAGAGGAGGGACTTGCCTCCGTTCCTACTGCGCAGGCAGACAGGACGCGCTGTTCTGCATCCCAGACACGCTCACAGCCCGAACCCTCGGTGCCCTCCTTCCCCGGGGCCGTGGGCACTTCCATGTGCCTCTCACACGGACCCAGCATTGATCTGCAGAAGCGAGGGGCCTGGCCCTCACCCCCAGAAGGCCGGGCACCTGCGTTACCTAGCATGCTGGGCTCCCCTTCCAGCAAGGACAGGATGTACTTGTTGAGGAAGAGGGTACAGAAGCTGAAGAAGAACCACAGTGTGAGGTAGAGCAGAGCCCGGGAGCTCCACACACCCAGGTCGGACTCGATGACGGTGGTCTCTGTGATGGTTATGGTGAGCACGTTCTCCTCAGGGGTTCCCTCGCTCCTGGTGAAAACAACCTTCTCGCTGCGGGGGCCGAAGAGAGAGCCCCAGGCAAGGAGCGGCTTCCCCTTGGGCTTGTCCTCGGGGCCGGGGGCCAGCTCTGCCAGTGCCAGGGATTTTGCTGAAGCCGACATGCTTGTCCCCTCAAGACTGCGGGCAGCATGGGTCAGGCTGACTCCCAGGTGAAGGTCTGCAGGGAGCAGAGAGCGCCATCCACGACTCGCCTCTCCCTAGCGAGTGCAGGCTGAAATATTAAGAAAAAAAACTGCATTATTGATGGTGAACATTTTAATGTCCTTAGAAGTTTTAACCACCAAGTTGAGGTAAGTGTGAAAATGCAAACATGGAATTCTGGCCTCATCTTCACATCCATGTGCAAGGACAGGACATCTGTGTGCAAGGAAAGGGCGTCTGCGTGCAAGGACAGGACGTCTGCGTGCAAGGACAGGACGTCTATGTGCTAGGACAGGGCATCTGTGTGCTAGGAGAGGACATCTGCGTGCAAGGACAGGAACCCCTACAGACCCCATCTCCCCTCCCCAGCATACTGAAAACCAAAGGCTCCAACAGCTGTCCTTCCCCATGTGCCCACTGTCTGCACAGAGACCCCCAGAGGCCCCCGTCCAGGCTGCTGTTCCCCCTGAAGCCATGCCAGGGGCTCTGCACCTTCCTGCCCGATCTGGGACCTGCCGAAGTCCCCGAGGAGAGGCCGTGGCCCTGGCCTGCCCAGTGGGTCTTGGTGCTGTTATCTGCACACATGCACCTGACCGTTGATATTTTATCCCACTTTCCCAGCAGTTCTTCGCAGGAGCACCGATCTGCCAGAGACGCTGGGTTTTTCATCTGTCCACTGGATTTTAAATTACAATCACTCTATTTTTCATTTGTGGATGTTCTATTTGGTTCCACCTGAAATTGGTCTGTTTTTCTCACAGCATATTGTTCTTTTTTGTTTTTAACTTAAAAAAATTTTTAAAGTAATCTCAACACCCAAGGTGGGGCTCGAACTCATGACCCCAGGATCAGGAGTTGCACACTCCCCTGACTGAGCCAGCCAGGCACCCCCAGTGTCTTGTTCTTTCCTCCCTTCCTACGTCTTCTGTCTTACGTTCTCCGACCGTTCCTTACCTGAGACCTCAGCAGCGCCACCCTGACTTTCTGTGTATTAGCGGGCTCTGGCCTTGGGGTTGTACGTGGTGTACGTTAGTCACCTCCAGCAGATCCTGCTGTGCAGGGGGCCCCGTGCGCCCTGGGCCCTGGGGGTTTCTTCCAGAGTGAGGGTTTGGGGTCTGCCTCTGTCACATGCTCCAGGGTGTCACTGGCCTAGGATCAATTTTATGCTACTTTTTAGACAAACCCTCAGCATATGGAACCCACACCTGCTGTTGTCAGACCTGTGGTCACGGCTTCTCAAGTGAGCCTCCGTCCTCTCTCCTAGGATCATAGGCTTAGTCGGACCTGGCTTCTCCTGTGGCAGTCAGGCAAGTTCTCCAAGTTCCTGCTTTAAGCCGAGTCCCAGGGACAACTGCCTGCCCCATCTCAGGAGGGCCAGGGTCCCACCTCCTTCCCCAGTGACATCAGACCCGAGTCCCCAGCCAGCCTCAGGCGGGCTGAGCACTCAGATTTCCTGTTCCCTCAGTTTCTGACACCTGGGGGTTTCCTCTTGTCAGCTACACATCTAGAAGGACGTCCATCATACTTCATCCCTAACTCCTGGGGCTTGCAGCAGGAGGCATCCAGGGGCTAAACTGGCTGCACCACCAGCTGGGGCTTGGCAGCTCCTCTCCTGTACCCTGGCACCCCCAGAAGGACCTCCCATAGGAGCACAGGCTGCCCACCCCACTCCCCCCAGGCATGGGTGGCACCAAGACTCGGCCGTCCTCCCCCACCTTGCCTTGGCCCACAGTGTTCCTCCCTCTGTCCACCATGAGCTCAGCGTCACAGGCCCCAGCGAGCACCCACGTCTCGAGCAGGCTGCCCACATGCATCCCAACCGTGGATGTACCAGAGCGGCCTCCCCAGAATGCACTGCAGATCACAATGGGGTGTGCCTGGCCCTTCCATGGGCTCCCACTGCCCCCACATGAGGATAAGCTCTTCAATGTTCAGGGCCCTGCTAAAATGCCCCTGCTCAGCCTCCTCTTCCCCAGCCCAGTCCCACTGTTCTGTTCAGGGTGATGAGGTGCTTGTGCAGCTAGGACTGGCCAGGCCAGAGAGGACGTGGAGAGTCCGTGTTCCACACCCCCGACCTACGGCACGGGCTCCCTAACAGCAGAGAGAGCATCCCCACCCCAAGGGTCCCCAGGCCCCAGATCCTGGCTCCTTGCCTCTCCCTGCCTCTGTGGGCTCTGCCTCCTCAGGAAAGCCTCCCCGTTAGGGCCAAATCCTAAGTTCAAGGCCCCCAGCACCACCAGGTCCTGCTCCTCAGAGACCCCGTCAGTGTTGGTCATAGGTGCCCAGAAGCCACTGCTGAGATTCCAAAGCTGAACTGTTTGCAGGGCAAGGGGCTGACACTCCGGAAGTACCCACAGGACCGACAAATACAGCGAAGAAGATGCTGGTGGGTAACTGACCCCTCGCAGGCCAAGCACCCCTTCCGCTGGGCTTCCATCTGAGAAACTCACAACCTTCTAGGCCACCCTCACTCTCCTTGTCCTTAAAGTCCATGTCATGATCCACCCCCACCGAGAAGCCCCAGGACCAGGCGCTTCGAGGGCCAGATGCTCCCTGCTCCCCATCTGCTTCTGGTCAGAGATTCAAGAAACCAGAAACCACCATTCGATGGCACATATATTCCCTTTGTATAAAGACCTTTAACAAGAAGTTGGTTTTCAATAAACGAGGGCCCATGCACATGGCTCCACACAGCTATGGTCTCGCTCTCATGCCTGAACCCCAATGAACACACCACCTCTGCTAACAAACACACACTGTGCCACTAGGAATGTCCTGTGAGCGTCTTTTCATGTGTTTCTGTCGGATCTGTGCTCGGAAGTGACTGCTTGGCCAGGGGCGTCCACGCACACTGCCGACCTGCACTTGACCACTCGCCCTCGAGCTCTGTGTCCCCATGTCTGGCTGCTCTGCTCCTACAGGGTCACATGGGGAAGCACCCCGGCCTGAGCAGAGGTCCTCGATGCTGGTTGCACGTTCACATGCCCAGAGCTCAAACAAGCCGACAGAAAGGGGCCCAGCTCTGCACAGACCAGTGGGCTCAGAGAATTGTGGGTGCAACCCAAGCACCACAATTTTTAGCTCCTTGGCTGATTCTCACGTGTGGCCAAGCAGAGAGCTACCGTGGGGGGGGAGGGGAGCACTCCCTCCGAGGAGCCCATGGTTCTGTCACTGACGGTCCCAGGCTGAAAACACCCAGTAGCACACACAGACCTAATCGGTGTCTCTGCAAGTGACAAGAAACAGTAAGAGACCCACAGGGCGTGCGGCTGAGGCTGGATGAAGCGACAGGTGGTCCCGGGCGGACCCGTGTGTGATGCTCATAAAAATCTCCAGAAGATGGGGGGTTAACGTAGCATTTTTTAAAAAAGACTTATTCATTTATTTGAGAGAGAGAGAGTGCAAGCACAAGGTGGGGGAGTGGCAGCGGGAGAGGGAGAAGCAGACTCCCTGCAGAGCTCAGAGCCCAACGTTAGGACTCGATCCCGGGACCTCGAGGTTATGACCTGAGCTGAAATCAAGAGTTGGACGCTTAACTGACTGAGCCACCCAGGCACCCCTAGCATTTCT
Organism: Neomonachus schauinslandi; assembly: GCF_002201575.2. Classification (NCBI taxonomy): domain Eukaryota; kingdom Metazoa; phylum Chordata; class Mammalia; order Carnivora; family Phocidae; genus Neomonachus; species Neomonachus schauinslandi. The sequence continues at coordinate 629,033 of NC_058406.1, forward strand.
GTTAGTAGCAAAACACAACTTAGGGGCGCCTGGGTGGCTCAGTCGTTAAGGGTCTGCCTTCGGCTCAGGTCATGGTCCCAGGGTCCTGGGATCGAGCCCCACATCGGGCTCCCTGCTCTGTGGGAAGCCTGCTTCTCCCTCTTCCACTCCCCCTGCTTGTGCTCTCTCTCTCTGTCAAATAAATAAATAAAATCTTAAAAAAACACAACAAAACACAACCTAAATGTCTATTGAAGGACAAACAGATCATAGCACATCATGGGGCCAAGGCCTACAGCAGTCAGATGCAGGGCCGCTGCCCAAGAGTCAATGGGGAAATGTTAAAACTGCTGGAGGTCTGAAATGACAAGACCAGGAAGTGGAAGGAAATATACAACATGGTTCCCCACAAGGCTGTTAAACGTGCCAAAACACCCAATATTGTTTTGAAACAAAAATATAAAAAGTTCTGAAAAAGAGTGGGGAGCAGGGAACTCAGACCAGAGTTCAAGGGGTGGAGGACTCGGTAGGGACGGGGCCCAGGGGAAAAACAAAAGGCGTTGCAAAGTGCATGCGTGTGTGTAGGGAGGCATCGTGCTATTTTCTAAACTGTTGTATAAGCTCAGATTGACGTGTGGAGAAGCATCAAGTGCGCTGGGAAGCAGTTCTCCCAGACCTCAGCTGACATTCCCAAGCCCCTGCATCTACTCAGACAATGCTTGTTTAGGCCAGAGCCCATTCGGTTAGAGCCAAATCTTCCTTCCTATGATGGATTCAGATTTCAAGCTGGCGGGAAGGAGGCCTGGCAGCACCTTCTAGCAGACCTAACTTGCCTGCCCTTCCCTAGCTCCCTGCAGCCTGCTGTCCAGTCATTTGGACCAGACTTCAGAGTGTGAGGGCCTCTCCTAGTAACGGAGGGTTGCCTCCCTCACCATCTGCCCCTCGGTGACCAGGAGCTTTCTCTTTCTGTGCCGGGGGGCTGCACTTTTCCTCCTTCCACCCACACGGAGGCAGCCACCAGGCTTCTGGGTGCAGGAGGTGCTGGGGACCCAGAGGCCCAGTCACGCCGACCAGCAGGCAACACACCAGCACTCCCATCCCCCATGCCCCCAACAGGGCCCGGAATCCCAGGGCAGATGCTCAGGCCACCAAGACACGCTCACCTGCTAGCACACACTCTTTTCGTGACCATCAACATCTCCACAGACAGCCCACCCAGCTCGGTGATGAATCAATGTGACAACCGGGCCCAGGGCCTCATGTCCAGCAGGGTGACTGAGGGGCCGGAGCCCTCCACGTGCGCATGGTTCCCACACCAAGTCCAGATATGAAAATCAGGTCTGGAGCAGTCCAAGGCATAACAGACCGGCTCTGCCTCTGTCCTTCACATCAAGACTCACTAATCACACTGGGATGCCCGGCTGCTTGCCTGCTTTTGTCTGGTGAGACAGAAACCCACAGAGGTCAGGGAGAGAAGCAAGAAAGCAAGAATGTCAATGGGCAGGGCGCCTGGCTGGCTCAGTCATTGGGTGCTGCCTTCGGCTCAGGTCATGATCCCAGGGTCCTGGGATCGAGCCCCACATCGGGCTCCCTGCTCCGCGGGAAGCCTGCTTCTCCCTCTCCCACTCCCCCTACTTGTGTTCCCTCTGTCGCTGTGTGTCTCTCTGTCAAATAAATAAATAAAATCTTTAAAAAAAAAAAAGAATGTCCAGGGGCTTGGCCAGGAGAGTGACTGCACTTAAGACTCCTCGGGGTTCCAGGGGCCCAGGGTGGGGGGCTGAAACAGGCCTTGGCCTGCAGGGGATGCGGGGACTGAGGGTCACAGGCGGCCAGACAGCTGCACCCGCCTGGCAGGAGACCAGATGGCTCTTCTCTGGAGAATTCAACAGGCAAAGGACAGAGCTTGAGTATGGAAATCAGGGCCCCAAGGAGAGGCTTGGACAGAGAATTAAGATGGGGGAAGACTAAAATGAGAAATTAGAGGAAGGGGCAGGAAGAAGTGCAGAGCAGGAGGCAGCAGGTCCCAGGAAGGGGGGTACCAGAGAGCTGAAGCACCCGGCCACAAGGAGATGCCACCAGACAAGGACCCTTGGAAGTCAAGAGTGGGACAGCAGAAGCAAAATCTCACCAGAGGCTCCCAGGAAGCTCCAACTCAGGACAGGACCCCCCAAAAGGTAGCCGGGGTGCTTGAGGCGGGTGGGCCATGAACCTGGGTCCGGCTCCCAGCCACACCCACAGCCGCTGGTGCCAGAAGCAATCGGCTCTGGAGAAAATCTTGCTTAATCCAGGCCAGAAGACCTTTGCATCTGAAGATCAATGGATGCGGGTCAAAGATCAAAGATTATCCGAGGAGGGAGGGGTGGCCGATGGGGGAGGACCAGCTGCCTGGCAGCTCCAGGGAGGGACAGACAGAGCCTAAGTGTGGCAGGTTGATAGGACAGTCATGCAGGTGAACAAGCCCAAGACGCCATCGGGGGTAAATGTCCAGAGATGAGTCACCTGATTGCTGAGCTGAAACAAGGATGTGACTACATCCAAACCGCTTGCCTGCAGGTGCCAACTCATCACAAAGGGGAGGCGTGACTTTACCCAGACACTGGCGGACATCACCCCAACCCAGCGACCAAAGTTGAAAACACTACAGACAGAGAGACGTCCTGTTTGCCCTGATCCCATGCACTAAGAACATGGCACTGCTGTGGATTTCGTGCCACGGACACGTGACTGCAAATCTAGTCGAAAGAACATGTCAGACAAACCCAAAAGTACGCAGGTCACAAAAATCAAGGACTGGCGAAGACCATGGGGACACGGCCACTGAATGCAGTGTGGGGTTGAACCCAGACCGGCGGAGTGCACCATGGAAGACATCAGTGGAGGGAGCTGGGAGAAGGGCATACAGGTATAGTTATTTCCTCTGTCGGTCTACAGGTTCCTCAAAATGAAAAGTTTGAAAAATTTGAAATACAAAACAACTCAATCGATGGGTTACACAGAAATGACAGGGCTGATAAGTTACTGCATTCGAAAAAAACATCTGAGGAAATTATCTGGAATGCAGCAAAGAGATGTGAAATCAGAATATTAAAGAAACAGTAACCCAGGTATGGAGAAAATAATAATAAGGGAAGTTCCAGCAGAGAAAACAGGGAAGAACTGCTATTTAAAGATAGAAAGCAGGAGCACCGGGCTGGCTTAGTTGGGGAACATGCAGCTCTTGGTCTTGGGGTCATGGGTTTGAGCCCCACTCTGGGTGACTAAAAATAAATAAATTTAGAGAAGACTAAAAACAGATAAATAAATAAATAAAATCACACTGAGCAACAAGAGACACGGGCAGATAAGCCCAAGATCAAGGAATCAAGGAGACTATTTGGTGGTGGGAGAGGAGGGAACACAGAGAGGGAAACAGAGTGACAACAGTTCTCAAATGCACCTGTTGAGACAGTTATGACTTCTGGAATTAGATTAATGTTCCACATGCTTAAAAAACAAAAATAACCAAATCAACACAATTTCGAAAGTGCAATACAAATGGGAAGAGGTGAACCAAACCACAAATCAAATAAATAACATAGTCACGCTGAAGAGAGGAGACAACCCATCCACGTACCTTCTGAACAGTTTGCAAAATATATGTGCTCAGATTAGAAACAAATAGAACCTCAACACTGAACTCTAGATGGTGGGCTTTTTTATTGACTCATGGGTCAGGATTGAGCAGTAAGTGACTCTTCTGTGGCCCCTGGGAGTGAGGCCATGGTGTGCATCTGGAGACAGCACAGATGCAGAGGAGGAGGGTGGAGTGCACTGTGCTGTTGCGATGAGCGGAGGAATCAGGCATCAGCACTCGTGGACAGATGGAAGCACACACATCACACCTGCCCACAATACACTCATCTCTGTATCTGCTTCATAATCTGGCCACTGAGGGCCCGGCCGCAGTGAGCACCCTGTCCTGGTCTTTGTTTCTAAATCTCATTCTCCACTGAAATGAACCAGCCTCCTCGGAGAAATGGCTGATTTCAGGGCTGGGGCATTAGTTGGGCCAAAAGAAAGGAAGTGCTCAAACACTGAAAGGACAGGTTAAAGGACACAGAAGTACACGAGGGAACACCCTCTGGAGAAATCTAGGGGCACTGTGAGAGAGAAAGTGAATAATGATAGCACAGGATCAGAACTCACTGAACAAAATAAGTACCCAAACATCCACAGTGATAAATGGAGAAGAGAAGAAAGCTCTTGCTTACAGTAAAAAGTCAACGGACTGATGTCAAAGGGAGGGTAGAATTAGAAAATCACCATTTGGCCACCTTCCCCATGATCCCACAAACCACTGCATCCTAGAGACCTTCCCCTAGAGAAAGTCTTGCCCGTGTGCACCAGAAGACACATGTAAGAACGTCCACAGCAGAAACCCAGCTGTCTGTCCCTGGGAGAACCAACACATCAGGCAGGAATGTTCACATGACGTAACATCGAGCAGTAAAAACAGGGAACATACAGCAATACACAAAAGGAGGTGAGTGACAACGAAGATCTTCTCAACATGGATGAAATAAAATCATGTTTATCATCCGTCGTGAGCCTGGAGTTTAAATTTGAACAGATCCCACTCCAGCCAGGATGCAGGGAAGACCCTGAGCGGCTGTGCTGGGCATGACACACGAAAGCCGCTGGTCAGTTGGTCCTGAGCTCAGAAGGTCCCACTCACCAAAGTCCTGGTGGAGTCACAGATGCCTTCCTGGACTCCAGCTCACGTGTCTCCACAGCCTGTTCTTTTGTAGACCACGTGACTCAAGCAGCTTTCAGAGGGAAGCAATTCTTGTCCTGCAAAAACTAAAAGTCAGTAACCTTAATCTGACAAGAACTGGCTTTAAGAGCCAACAGCAATTTGGAAACAAGGTGGAGCACTGGCACCCCCAGGTCACTGGGGATAAAGGTCCGAATTATCTCCCTCTCAGATTACAGGACAAAGAAAAAGAACTAAGCCGTAACCCTTTCTGACCAGCATGGAGTAGGTCAGGGAGCAGCTCTTGACTTCTCTCCTGCCCAGAGCTGTCCTCAGAATGTGCACCTGCAGGACTAGAAGGAAACCAGGTCTACTGAGATGTGGTAACACCTCAAGAAACAAACATGGGACATCTGGACTTGGTTTGAGCGTCCCACTACGTAACATGTCCTGAAGAGGGGTCAGGACTCTGCTCAATTCTGCAGTGAGGGGCTCAGGGCCAGCCAGAAAGGTTCCCTGGGCTCCAAAATGGAGACGAAGCCATGGGTGCTGCTCCTGCCACCATGAAGAAAAGCTCAGCTGGAGGCTGACGAAAATAAAGATGCCGATGTTTCCCCAGCCAATTTTGCAAAGTCCTAAATTCCAAGGCTCACAGCCTGAGGTTAAGAATCCCTGTTCTAGAACAAACAACTCAAGATATTCTCAAACACTGGGTAAGGAACTCTAGATTGGTTCAAATTGTCAACAGGGCATTTTAGATGAGATGTACTGGAAGTCTACAAGTTTTACACAGCATAATTAAAAATTCCATCTCTGGATCTATCCTAAAGAAACAATTTAACAAAGTTCTTGCTGGACCTCTGCACATACCAGGACAGACCAGTGGCTTCGTTTTTAAGACTGAGAAACTGGACACTGAGTATCCAACAGGGAGTATGTGTGTAATAAAGGCTGGCCCATTACCAAGGTGACACAATGTAGCCCGACAAGTTTTAACAAAAAAATATTTGTCATAGATTAAGTGAGAGCAGAGTTATAAGACCTTTGCACGATGTGCTCGGATTTAAAACGCACAAACGATCCCGAGGAGCCTATCTATGCCAGGTTAGGGCTGCCGGCAACTCTGGGAGGCAGAGTCTCACGTTCATTAAAATCTTGGTTTGTTTCTCTCCTCTTTCTAATTTGTTTACATTCAAAGAGGATTTCTTTCATCTAAAATCCTTTCTATTCCGGCTCTTACTGCCCCTTTCCATGCTGTTCAATACGCTTTCATTCTGCTTTAAAATGTTACTCGCAAGTTCAAATACTTCTGGTAAGTACATCCCACTCCATTAAAAAAACCCAAACTTAAAAGAAAAAAAGCCACTGAACAAAGAATCCACCTCTAAATAGGCTCCCCCCCCTTTCCGGCAGCGGTGGGCAATGCGTCAGAGGCTGAAGCAGGGTGACGGCAACGGCATTAGCTGGACGAGGCCCAGCAAACGCGGTAGAAGTCATCTGAGGACCGGAATGCAGGAAGCTCGGAGCCCCAACTCGCAAACTAACAGTCCGCTAAAACCAACCCTCGGCAGGAGCTCACTCGCTACGCAACGGACCGCTTTCCAAAATCCTAGGCGGGAAAGCTATCAATTGCAATACATTCCTGGGCGACCGAGCCTTTAGGCCCCAGGGCGGATGCAGCGTCCGTTACCTGGTTCCGCTCCAGGGTCGTGCCCGCCTCGGGGGCGCCTGGGTCCAGGGGCTCACAACGCAAGGAGCCCCGGGACCGAGAACACGGCCCGCGCCCCCAGCGCTGACCCCGCCCCCCGCCGGGCCCCGGCAGCCAGGAAGGGCGGACGCGAGCGCGCCCCACGCCGGCCGCGCCTTCGGACCAGCGAGGCGGCGGAGAAAAGTGGGAGGAGCGGGCGCGTGGAAGAGGGCGTGCCCGGCGAGACGGAGAACACGGGCCAAGGCCCCCGGGCGAAAGGCGAGGGGCCTCTCAGAAGAGGGCTCAGCCTGGGGTGCGGGCAGCACGGCGAGTGCCAAGGCCATGGGGGTGGACCAGGGGGCTTCTCGTAGGAGGAGGGCCGGGAACAGGCCGGCCGGGCTTAGGTCCGGAGCGGGATAGGCGACCACCGGAGGCAGCCTCTACCGTTTGCTTTATTCAGCGTTTCCGGGTAAACTGGCCACGCACCCTTAGACAAATGACCCAGACAGGTGGCATCAAGGATTCTCTCCCGATGTGAGCCGGGAAGCCAGAGGGCTGCGGGAGCCTTCCGGGGGCCCAAGCGGCCTCCCCGCGCCTCGGGTTTGCGCGCCCGAGGCCCCGCTCTGCAGCGAGATTAGGGGGCCCGGCCCGGGGCTCGCCCGCGGCCCCTTCCCCCACGCCGCGGCCCCTCCACCCACCGCTCGCAGCAGGGCCGCGGGACGATAGCCAGCGCGGGGTCTCCGTGCGCATCCGGGGGGCGCGGAGGACTCCCGGGGCCTCCGCGTGCGAGCATCGCTGACTCGCGGGCCGCTCGCAGCCGCGGACAGGGCGCCCACCCCGGGGCTGGCTCCGCGCCGGCGGCAAGGGTCGCCTCAGGGCCCTCCCCACGAGCGGGACTCGGAGCTGGGCCGCACGACTTTGGGGGGGGCCGAGGGGGAGAGCAGGGCGGGTGGGGGGCGCGGCGCCTTCCCGACACCCGGCGACCCCGCCCCACGTCGGGGCCTTAAGGGCGCGCGGCATTTAAGGTGGGCTGCGGGCCGCGGGCCGGAGAGAGCGGCCTCCGGGGAAACAAACGGGGCCGACCGCTGCTGGCCGGGGCACGTCCGGCACGCGGCCTGGGGGTCGGGCTCCGACTCCCCGAGGGCTCTGCGCGAGGCTGAGGTGTAGGAGAGGTCGCATCGCGTGCGCCGGGAAGCCCCGAGAAGACCCTTCCGTCCCTGGTGGAGCGGAGGCCAGGCGAGCAGCGCCTCACCGTGAGGCGGCCATCGTCCCTCCGCCCCGCTCTACGCGACCGGCGCCCGGCGGGCGGGCCGAGCCTCGGGCGGAGGCGCTCACCGCCGGCCGGAAGCGACGCGCCGGAAGTGACGTGCCGGGAGCCGACGGCGGCTCCTGCGGCCACGCCGGAAATGGGAGCGGGCCTGCTTCTTTGGCGGCGGTGCCCCCGGGCCGTCCCACCGCGGCCCAGGTTGGGGGGTGTGTTCTGGGCGGGTCCCGCTAGTCTGAGGAGGCGCCGGCCTCTAATTCCCCTGGGGGCCGCCACGCAGGTTTTGATCTCGAGGGACAGCAAATCCAGTCCAACCAGGCCAACTTTAGAAGAGAAAGACGAGGGGCGCCTGGGTGGCTCAGTCGTTATGCGTCTGCCTTCGGCTCAGGTCATGATCCCAGGTCCTGGCATCGAGCCCCGCATCGGGCTCCCTGCTCCGCGGGAGGCCTGCTTCTCCCTCTCCCACTCCCCCTGCCTGTGTTCCCTCTCTCGCTGTCTCGCTCGCTCTATCAAATAAATAAAATCTTTAAAAAAAAAAGAAGAAGAGAAAGACGAAGGGAGCGAACTAGCAGCCTAGGAGCGTCCAGCACACCTGGGTCCCGAGGCCACGAGCGGAGGCTCGGAGGTGTAGAGCGGCGCCTGGAGCCCCGCACCTGGAGGCCCGCACCTGCACTGCCTGCCTTCTCCAACCGTGTACCTGCCCACGTAGTTTCCAGGAGCACGGTTATGGCTAATGGCCGCTCCTTCAAGACGACAGTGCCGTTTAGTTCTTACTTATTTTTCTTTACAGTAATTTAAAATTAGTACCTTTTCTCCTTTAGACCAGTTAGTGGAAGGTGCCCACAGGCCGGGCTTTTCCTGGGCTCTTCCACAGGGCAGGCGAGCAAAGCAGTGAGCTGCCAGGGCTGGCCAAGGGCCGGCCGGAGGTGAAAGGTACAGGAAGAAAGCAGCAAAAGGGAAATTAGTGTTTACTTCCATGCCTACTTCAGAACATAATATGGTGCCGTCTTCATCATGCCTGATTTAGGAGGACTTCATCCATCTGCACAAAGTTCACAGAGTAGATTTTTCTTCTTTGCACAAAACCCTGAGATGCTTGATGACTTCCCGGTGGTCCTGGGTTTTGGTGATCTGTGAGTCGTTTGTAGCCAAATAATTCCGAAAGCAAATTTATAAAAACTCAACATTTTTACAGCAAAATCTTTCTTCCATTTCATCTGGGGAAACAGTCTTGAAATGATGTCATGTGGGGCGCCTGGGTGGCTCAGATTGTTAAGCATCTGCCTTCGGCTCAGGTCATGACTCTCTGTCTCAAATGAATAAATAAAATCTTTAAAAAAAAAAAAAAAAGAAATGTCATGTGAGCCTGGGGACCTTCCCCTCCCCTCTGGGCTTCCATTTGGCCTCCAAGCCGTGCTGCCCAGGCCTTCAGCCATGGCCTGAGGAGGCCTTTGTTCCGCAGACACATTCCAGAGTTTGTATCCTGTCCCTTTCTCTTTGCCTGTCAACAATTCTTCCTGTCTCTAAATATTCAAAGGAAACATTGCTGCTTATTAAGGTGGCGTGAGTGATTTCACCATTGGGTCATGTCTGAGTGTCATTCATGACGGGGGCTGCACAGGTGTTTTTATCTGGACTTGTTGGAGTTCCAACTTCTTCCTTTGATTGGATTCCAGGAAGCAGAATTTTGGGCAAAAGAATATAGACTGGCGGGGCGCCTGGGTGGCTCAGTTGGTTAAGCGACTGCCTTCGGCTCAGGTCATGATCCTGGAGTCCCGGGATCGAGTCCCGCATCGGGCTCCCTGCTCGGCAGGCAGTCTGCTTCTCCCTCTGACCCTCCTCCCTCTCATGCTCTCTGTCTCTCATTCTCTCTCTCTCAAATAAATAAATAAAATCTTACAAAAAAAAAAAAAAAGAATATAGACTGGCCAGGATTCTCCATACTCTGCTCAGTTTCAAATGGGTTCATTTAAATAATGCCTCTGCTGATTCGCACACCCACACCCAAGGTTGCACACCCAATGTTCCAGCGTAGATCCCGGTGTAGACATGAATCGGTTAGGATGCAGTCCCTGTGAAGGAGCAGACCCGACCAAAAAAGAGACTGAGGTTGAGGCTCCCCTGAAACCTGTCTTCGAAGCTCTAGCTGGGGCATCAGGCCCTCCGCCCAAGCCCTTCCTCCCTCCATGACACAGGGGTCTTCTCACTTCTAGGGCCCCCTTCTGACAACTCTCTCTTTCTCCTTTAGGGTTTGGATGACGTTTAAAGGGTGATTTTCTGGAAAGCAGGAAGGAAAGCATCCATGGCAAGTTCATGGGTCCCTCCCAGATGGCTGGGCTGCACTGTGTGCACCTCCTCCTGGCTTCCTGGCCCTCACCCACCTCTCACCAGGCTTTACCTGCATGTGGGCCCTGGTCTGATGGCCCCACCTGGGTGGGATGATGAGGTCTGCAGGCCCAGAGGAGCCCCATTCCCAGGCAACAGTGAGGACAGCAAGGAAGTCTGGACAGGGACCCAGGAGCCCCCAAAGCCCAGAGAATGGGGCCTGGGTCATGTTCTGTTGGGTGGGAAGAAGGATGAGGCCCCCTGTCCTGTGCTATCAGGTCCACTGCCAGGGTTGCCAGGAAGCACTGACCAGCAGCTGGTTTGGAAAAACAGCTCCTGTCCCCAAACCAGGGACGTGAGCCCTTCCTGGGAGCTCTTTGGGTACCCCTACCCCCACCCTACAGTGTGACCCCTTGGCCTGACCCTGGTGGGGGCACCTGCAGCCTCTGTCCCTGGGATTCAGCCTCTGGGCACCATGGGGTTAAAGGTCATGGAAGCAAAACCACAGGGTTAGGGAGCAGGTCCCTTGCTATCTCAGGCCAGTGTCTGGGGAGCAGTGCTGGTGAGCAAGGGGCCACGCCTGGCCTCACTGTGCTCACAGGAAGCCATGGGCTGAGGTCAAGTCCTGCCTTTGTTCTCTGTGCTGCTGGGGAGGACGGCCACCCTCGACTGGAGGCCTCCGTGGGAGGGGCAGAACGGGAGGGCCACAGCTGATCCAGGCCACTTGTGGGAGGGGCACTGGCCAGCAGGTCTACAGGCGGCTCGGGACGTACCCTGCCGTCCCTCTTTCTCCCGCCCCACCCCATCCTCAACCCCACCTCACCTCTTCCCACCAAATCCTCAGTGTTTCCACGATTCCGAAAACCACCCAAGCTCTGGCCTGGATCTTTCTGAAGGAGAACGTGCCAGAAGTGGCTATCTCCATGTAGTCACTGTGCAGTTCCTGCCTCTTCCCATGTCCCTCTCACCCCCCACCCGTCCTCTCTGTGCTCCTCCAACTGGTCCTCCACTCTGGATCCCCCACATCCCCAGGCAGACTAGCTGGTTCCTGGTACCTCTTCCACGTGGGGTAACCACTGGGCAGGAGGGGAGCCACTGCTCTTTGGGACAGCACTGCTGTGACATGGCCCGTGGCCTGGCCTGAGAGGAAGGGAGGCCAGCCAGGCGGGGCACGCGGCAGAGGCCTGGGTTGGGGTCTGGCCCTGTGCTGCTCCAGACTAGCCAGCAAAGGCCAGAAAGGATTCCAAGGCTAACGCTCCGAAGACTGGAAGCTTCGGTGGCCTGAGACCTGAGCCCACAGCCCACTCAGATGTCCTGGGGCCCCTGGCCTGTGGCCTCTGTGCCCCACCCTCCTCCTTTCCCCAAAGCAGGAAAGTCCAAGGCTCACAGGTCAAAAGCCATTATTGAGACCTGTGGCCTTGTGGGCAGAGCCAGTCCCTCTGGCCAGCTGGTTCAGGCCCTTGCCCTCGAAGTGGGCCCTCTGACACCAGAGGGGACCAGGCCCAGCCTGGGGTCCACGAGCACTGCCAGCTCGAATCTTGAGAACCTCTGGATGCCAGGGTCGAGGTCGGGCGTCTGCCCCGCAGGTGCCTGTATTTCCCAGCAGGCCAGCCCAGGGGCAGCAGACACCTCCTGGCCACTGAGACACCTGAGCAGTAAGGTGACCTGCTCCCACACATGTGCCAGGAGAGCAGGGGTTCCTGGGGCAGGGCAGGCCAAGGCCACACACGGCCCCAGGAGGCTGATGCTCTAGAACTGGCCTGGGAGGAAGGACAGGGAGGCTGGGGGGAGAGCTCAGCTGCTCCCCGCCTTCCCCCCTAGGCCTCAGGCCTCTGCAGATGGTTGGGGCCCCCAGCGTCCCAGCACACAGGGCTGTCCGTGTTCTCTTGCGTGTCTGCAGTGCTCGCTTTGGCTCCTGGCAAAGCCTTGCCCCACATTCACTGAGACCTGGTCAAGACCTTGTGGAACAGGAGAAGGGAGCGGGGGAGGAGAGAGAGGAGTGTGTGCCAGGGCCTGACCCCTGACCCCAAAAGGCCTGGACTGAGCTGTGGTGAGGACTTCGAAGCCTCTGGGGGCTATAGGTCTCCCAGAGCCCCTCCAGGGGTCCCCTTGGCCCAGCCCTCTGATTTACCTGGGAGCGTGTCCTTTCTGTAGGCTCAAGCCTGCTCCCTCCCAAGCCTCTGCTCTACCCTGCAGGACAGGTGGTGATACCCAGTTCTGCACCCCTTTTGGGGAGGCCAGCTGCTGAGCCCCAGGCCCACCGGTGCCAATGGCAAGGCTGACGGGGGCACCTGGGATGGGATTCAACGTGGAGGCTGCCTGGGCAGGCCCCCTCTCCTGCGTGCGTGCCAACGGCGTGCTCAGGGTGTCCACAGACTCCAGAAGCCCTGGCCCACCTCTCTGAGCATCTGTGTTGGCTACAAAGAACCAAATAAAGTTGTCAACCAATCCAACTTTTTAAACAAGTCTGTTTATTGAAAGGATCTGAAAATATTGTAATAAGGCTTTCAACAACATCTAACAAATTTTCAAGATATTAACAATATGAAACATTAAGAATTTACTTCAAAAAATCCGAAGTTTTCTAGATCATTCAAATCATGCTGCTTTCGGACTTGGTTAATACTTGCTTTTTTGTCTACACCAGTGACCCAAATCCCAAATGCCACTGTCTTTTGGACCTAAAGCTGGGAGTTTTGGTTCGGCCCCCTCTCAGCCCAAGGGAGGCCGGGCAGCGAGCCTCGAACCGTGCCCCGCCCCTGGCAGATGGCAACAAGGGCCCACCTCCTTTTCCCTTGGCCATCCGCCAAGCACCACACTGAGGGCCAGAGGCGCTGAAACACGGACCTGGGAGACCACGCTCAGGCTGCAGAGCCTGCTCTATGGAGGCCCCTGGCTGAGGCTGCCTGCACGTGTGGCCCCAGGGCCTTTCCATCAGCCCAAGAATGAGGCACGTGACCCTCCACGAGGCAAAGCACAGGCCCGTCCCTGTCACTCCAGAAGTGGGTCCAAGAAAGGGCAGCTTCTGTCCCTTCTGTTCTTGCCAATTCAACAGATTAAAAATGCAGCTCAAAGAAAAATCAGTTACTCAGAAACAGATGCCCGAGTGTAGGACATCTGTCAGGGAACAATAACCAGGGGCCGAAGCCACGTGCACTGAGCCACGACTCCCACCAGACCACACGGGCTCTGGGTCCCACGTGGCAAGCACACGTGCCCACGCCCCACGCGCCCGGCCGGCCGAGGAGCGACCACTGGAATGATGGGAGTTTCCCTGCAAGCCCAAGACCCACGGGGAGAAGCAAGAGCAGAACCAACACCAAACGTCCCCAACCACCTCTTTCCTCACTAACCAATGTGTCCCCATCTTCTAGTTGCAGTTGCAAAGTACCACGGCTTACTGACCGAGAAGCACCCTCTCTCTCCGTGGACCGTCACCCCCACGGTGAGCATGCTGAACAGTGGTCCCAGCACACAGTGCCACACAGAACACGTGTAAACAGTGGAGCAAGGCTCCATTTCACAACAGTACAAATCCCGTTCCCTCTGAAATCTTCAAAGTGTGTACAATAAAATCTGTATATAAGCAGTTCAGAAAGCTTAAAATAATCTCTACAAAGTATACACAGGATTTAAAATACCTTCCAGGGTGCAGAGGGGGCCGTCCCTGCTTCATGAGGAATGTGCGTGGGTCTGACCTACCAGGCCACCGCTGGGCTTGCGGGGGCCATAGCGTGGAGCCCTGCCAGCACCCGTCACACCACAGTGGGGCGGGGGGGGGGGGGGGCTTGGGACCAAGGCAGCAAGGTGTGCCCGGATGAGGTGCAGGTGCCGAGCAGGAGGGAGAGGGGACCCCTCCACTCATCAGCCAATCAAATACCGAACTGCTCTCTGCAGAAGCGTCCCCTCCGAGTCCTTTTAGGGGAAAAGGTGCAGGATTTAAGGGGAAAATCGTGGTAGCTAAAGGAAGATTTTTGACTACAAGACATTTATTTTCAACACAGAAAGTCCAATCAATCCATTCTGATCCCCTCTGAATTTCAACAGACTGATTGTGGAGCACAGGCTGCCTGACAAGGAATCACAAAGCGCACACCCAGCTCCGGCGTCCCCACCCTGGGACCAGGCTCTGAGCGACAGCCCAGGTGCACGGTGTGGACCTGGGAGCCCCCGCCAGCACTCACTTTCCTTATTTAGAAATGCAAAAAAGAAGTCAGATTTAAAATGTTAAAAACAGCTGATCTGGTCGACAAAAGGCAGATTCCCGGCTCTTCCCCTGGCTACAGACAAAAGTGCTGTGACTTCTGGCGCCTGATTCGGGGCTCACAGCACACGTGCTCAGGACAGCCGGCTCCCGGAGGCCACGTGGGAACGAGGCAGCAGAGCAGCTTTGGGACTCTGGGGTTCTGAGTGTGGAGGGCAGGAGCTGAGGCCTAGCCCTCCCCCGCCTCCGCCTCCGCCGCCGCCTCCTCCTCCTCCTCCTCCGTGAAGTGCGCCTGCTTCTTCCGCACGTTCCAGTGCAGACACTGCGCCAGGCTCTCAAACCAGTCGCTCACGGGGTCTCGGACGCAGATGGAGGGAAGCGGGTAGCAAGAGGTAGTGATGCTGATGCTGAGGCGGGGGGAGACAGGCACGGCACGGGTGAGCCCACAGCATCAGGCCAAGACCCGTCCCCAGGGGCCAGGCCCACCCCAGCCCAGCTGGGGATCATCTCAGTTCTGCTCGTGCCGCTTGCTGCACAGCCCGGGGCCCGTCTCACCCTAAGGACAGGTGCACGTGGGAGGGGCGCCAGGGCAGGCCGAGGTGGGGGGCTGTGGATCTGTCACCGCCGCCCCCCAACTACAGCGGAACACGGGCAACATGCTGCCACCTGTGTGGGTGACCAGCTGCCCGACGGCTCGCGTCCCCCCGCCCCCGCAGCTCTCAGTCACAGAGCTCTGCCTGTGGGGCCTGCACCAGCCAACCTCAACAGGGCCAGGAAGGCAAGCATACCCCTCACACCTACTCCTCGCTCTGGCCCCGAGGCTCACACACCTGTCTCCATGGCGGATCTCCTGTCTCTTTCGTCCATCAAAGGACACCCATGCAGTGTTCCTTGCTTCCGGTGACAGCATGATCTGGAGAGGGTCAAGCGGGACAGAGCAGGCTCGTGAGTGCAGCTGAGCACCTTGGACCCCCACCCTGGGAGGGCAGCACTGGCCAGGAGGACCCTTGAGGGTATCCCTACCACCCACTCTATGCCAAGGCCAGTTCCAGGCCGTAAAGGCCTTAACTTATGTCTCGCCGACACCAACCCTGGGAAGTAAGACGGGCGGGCCATCAGGCCAAGTCGCCGACCATCCACCCAGGGCCAGGGACACCAGCCAGGGGTCTGGCTCCATCCCTCTCTCCCTGTGACCTGCAGATGTGGCCCTGCCTACCAGGGCTCACAGCCAGGGATACGCCGGTCTAGGGTGGACCAAAGCAGGGAGTGCGAGGCAGGCAAAGGACAGAGATGGAGGAGCAGGACACGGGCCACACACCAGGATGGACTCTGCTCCTCACAGGGTGCCGCTTCACCCTGCCCCCATCCAGTGGGGACTATCCCCACCCCTCAAGGACCCACAGCCCTGCTGGAGGGGCTGGCCCGGCTCTCAGCGCTGCCCCCGCCGACCAGACAGACAAGGACGAGCGTGAAGCCCTTCCTGCACCCAGCACGGTGGGGCCCACAACCCAGCGGGTGCTGGGGTCACAGCTGGGGGCAAAGGGGGTGGTCAGCATGGCAGGCCCCAGGCAACAGCTTAAAGCAGAAAGGGTAGAGGGTGGACTCTGACCTTCAGCTCGACCCCCGCGGGGACCACGATAGGCCGGAATGACAGCGAGTGGGGGCAGATGGGTGTGATCATGATGGCCGGCACGTTGGGGTGGATCATGGAGGCCCCGGCGGCGGCCGCATACGCTGTGCTACCCGTCGGGGTAGAGACGATCACCCCTGATGGACAGGCCGCAGCGTCACTCTCTGTGGGCTCTGCCCCACCCCCACCCTGTGGGACCCCAGGCGCCCACCTACCGTCACCCTGCACCGTAGTGATGAGGTGCCCATCCAGGTAGACATCCACGTTGGACAGGTATGAGGAGGGGCCTCTGTCGATCACCACCTCGTTCAGGACCTGGGGGGACAAGGTCACTGCACACTGGGAGGGGCCAGGCAGGGCCGCCCTGGGCAGGGGGGGTTGCCCCATAGGCAACTACACTGTTCCTGGGCTCTTGGGAAGGTCCTGAGGTCAGGGGGCCCCCACTGGGTCCAGCCCAGAGTCCCTCCACCCTGTGCCTCTTCCTGAGGCCATATGACAGGCAGGGCAGGGCCTGGAGCCTGGACAGGGCACATATCCACAGACCTGGTACTGCATGACCTGCTTCCCAACCTCTGCATCCAGGTCCGCAGCCAGCAAGCCGTTCTCGCTGATCCCGTTGGGCACCACCATCTTCTTCCCTCTGAGTTCCTTCACGACCCTGACCTTGAGCCGGCTCCGAAGAACAACAGCTGCATTCCCTGGGGGCCGGCAGGGGTCATACCCAGGGAGGTCAGCAGGGAAGGGGTAGTGGCACCGTGCAGGAAGCAGACAGCCCTGCTCCACCAGAGACCACCCTTCTCCCAAATTGAGAATAGCACCTCTCTGCCTTCTGTGAAAGCCAGTTCACCGCCACCCACCAGCACACACAGCAGTTTCAACATGTGACCTCCTCAAGCCTCTCAATGTGAGGAAAAAGTGTTTGAACTGTTCAAAAATCTTGCATCTCTGAATCCTGAAACACTTAAATATTGCTCTACACATCATTAAAACCCCCAAAAACCAAGTGAGAAGACAATCCCGTGTTCAGAACTCCTTGTGAGTTCCAGAACATTCCGACTTACCCTGTATCACCTGAGTAACTTGGGACTGAAAGTTCTCAAAGTTGAAGGGGGTCAGGAAGCCCAGGGAACCCAGATGGAACGCCATGACCGGAGGCACGCTGCCCTATGAGCCAACGAGGCAGGTCAGTCAGCTAGCCAATCCACTCAAAAGCCACCCCAGTGGTCCCCGCACCGACGGACCCACCCCCTGACTGTCCCTGGGAAGGGACGGGCACATGGGTGCTCGGTCAGTGCTGGGGGCTGGGGAGTGGGCCGGCAGGCCGATTCCAAGCGATCACACGGAGGTCAGCGGGCAGGCAGGGAGGCGGGGAGGAGCTGCAGAGAAACTAGTGCAACAGGACCAGCCAGCCTGCTGGCCACGGAGGACAGGAGAGAGCTGGTCAGACGGGAAGGACGCAAGCCTTCACGCCAGAGCCTCCCGCCTTGTACAAGGAGCGTGAAGGCGGGCTCCGGGGGGGTCCCAGTGGGCTCCCAGGCAGACTCCTGCCCTCGGGCGCCTCCACAGGCCTCCTGGGTGCCCTGAGGGTCAGCCTGGAGCCGCCGCCTTCATCCTGCTGTGGGCCCCGTCACCTCGGCCATGAGGTGCCCGCTTCTCCTCATGGGTGCCATGCATCTGTGGATCTGGGGCAGCCCCCCAGGACAGTTTCTCCACCACTGCCCCCCTTCTTCCCAGTCACTCCGCTGCCCAGCCCAGGCTCCACGTCAGTAGCAGTCCCCGTGAGGACGGAGACCCTAACAGAGCAGATGCACCATTTGGCATTATTTACAAACCTGCTCTATGGCCAGTATCAGAGTAAGAAGACCGTAGAACTCGGCATCCCCGTGGCATAAAGTCATGAGGTACAAGAAGGGATGGAAAACCTCACTGGGAAAGCACCTCCTCACGCGGTGCCGAGGCCAGAACCCCCTGAAGACCTCACCTGGAACAGTGAGGATGCGTAGAGCAGGGTCCCATCCCCTCCCAGGCATATGATGAAGTCGATCTGATTGGAAATGTCATCATAATCTAGAAAACAGAACAAACGTAAGAAAAGGTGTCTCGGCAGCCCTTGACGCCACAGGGCGCCCTGCCCACAATGGGGCAGGAACGCTAGAAGCTTCTGCCAGGTCCAGGGCAGTGGTACCAACCCGCCGCACGACAGAGCCGAAGACAAACTCACCTTCTCTGAAAGTGCAGAACTTCTTTTTCACTGGTCCAAAATTGTCATCGCTCACTATGGCAGGGTCTTCTAGAACTTTCTTCTCCACATACACAATCATGTTATTCTCCTGGAAGGGAGACAAGCACGTCAGCTCCACAAGACCCAGTTCAGATCCTGCTGGTCTTCCACGAAGCCTCCTTTTAAGCCGTAGCACTTTATGATGAGGGGGAAAGGGATTCCTCAGTCCTGACTGTCAGACTGCTTTTGACCTGCTCATGCACAGATTTCTGTCCTTCTGGAGGCTCTGTGACCCTCAGTTATGGAAGTCACTTGCCTGAAATGGGCTTCTTGACTTGGTCAGCTCTGAGATCACAAACCCAGAACCTGGCTTGGAGGCCAGCTCCGTGCCTGCTCCCGCCACGTGGCCCAGGAGCACATGGAGACCCCCGAGCTCCAGGGTGGAATCTGGCTGACACAGACGCGGTGGGGCTGCAGAGGGGAGTTCTGGGTTGCCACCCCCCAACCTGGTTCACTCGCCTCCATCAGGTACACACAGAGCTCCTTGAAGGGCTGCAGCAAGCTGGCGTCCTGGATCTTCTTGATGACAAGAACACTCTTTGGGGACTTGTTCCACGTCAACCGCTGGCTGGCAGGGTCCTGGATATGCCTGTGAGGGCAAAGGAGCATTCACACCAGGAGCACGCTTTCCCTCGAGAGGACAGACACACCACATCCTCGGAGGCATGTCTCTCAGGCCCTGGACCATGTGCTAGCCCCACCAAAAACCTCCAAAACCATGACACAAATCACCAATACAAGAGGAGCGGTGTCTGACGTCATCTAGTTACTGAGCATCACTCACCCTTTCCAGGCATTTCTACAAGAGGAGGGGTCACTCACAACACCCTCTGTGAGCTTCATCGTCTGCCCAGGTCATGTGCGTGGCTCATGAGTAGGTAGGCTGCTTTGGTCACAGTGTTTCAGTCACACCTTGCTAACAACGGGAGTATAGGGCACACCAGCCCCCAAACTCTCCCATCCGTGCTCATTTGCACCATAAACTTAATTTCTGCAACCTCAAAACTGAAAGCAAAACTATCCTAAAGTGACTTCTGAAAGGCTATATAAAACAACTACAGCAAGAAAGCTCCCTAAAATTAAAAATCAAGCAAATCTTACTGAATCTTTTCACTGTTTACACGATCCTCTTGGCCAATCACCTATTTAAAACAGAAAGTCCTGAGGATCACCTTTAACAGCAAGGAGGCCGGATGTGAGGCGCCCTGCTCTTCACTAAACTGGCTGGCTGAGCTCAGCTGTTCAGGGCCCCAGGGGCGGTGACACATCCCAGCCACACAGGAATCCGAGCTGGGCTGTAGAACCAGCTTGGCCCCATGGGCATAGCTATAAGGTCTTGGTCAGGTGAAGGGGTGTGCACTCTGCAAACTTCGTCACTCTGCTTGGCCGCGGGCCTCAGAAGCAGCGTGGACAGCTCACGGACCTTTGCCCGGGTCAAAGCCCCTTTGCGCTGACCCAGGCATGCATGGCCTGTGGCCCTTTTGGCCCCCAGACTCAGCTGTGTCCAGCCAAAGCCACCACAGTGTGTCCTGCACACGCTTGGGTGCCAACTGTGATCAACCTCCCGCTGGGTCACCTACAAGGTGGGGATGCCGACTTTCCCCAGCACACAGGTTGTGGATGCCGGATGGGAGAGCGAGGACACCTGAGAGCTATCAGGGGACCAATCTGAGCCATTGCCTAGTAAGCCAAAGGCAATCACATGTTGGCAATTCCACACATTTCAAGATAAGAAATGAATTCTGACTGTTTAACAGAAAGCGCCAACATCAAGTAAGTGATGTCACTTGTTTGTGTTTTCCTAAGACATAAAGCACAGCCAGACCAGCACACAGAGCCCTTTACAGAGCTCCCACCCCTCTGGAACCACCAAGTGACTCTTTGGACAGGAGAAGCCGGAGAGTCACTGAGAGTCCAGAGAAATAACCCTGATCGCTTAGTTTTTACGGTTTCTCATCCAGGCACTGCGTGGCCCCCAAAGATGCACTGGGGGTCTGGTAGCACTTGTAACAGCCGCACCTGCAAGGAGGGGTGTCTCTCAAAAGTAAAAGCAGGGTTTCAAAATAGCCAAATGATGTCTCTGTATTTTAAGAATAATTAAAGGAGGGGCGCCTGGGTGGCTCAGTTGGTTAAGCGACTGCCTTCGGCTCGGGTCATGATCCTGGAGTCCCGGGATCGAGTCCCGCATCGGGCTCCCTGCTTGGCGGGGAGTCTGCTTCTCCCTCTGACCCTCCCCCCTCTCATGTGCTTGCTCTCTCTCAAATAAATAAATTCTTTAAAAAAAAAAAAAAAAAAAAAAGAATAATTAAAGGAGGACTCATGGGTGGCTCAGTCAGTTAAGTGTCTGTCTGCCTTTGGCTCAGGTCCTGGGATCAAGTCCTGTGTCGGGCTCCCTGCTCAGTGGGGAGCCTGCTTTTCCCTCTCCCTCTGGTGCTCCCCCTGCTTGTGCTCTCTCTCTTTCTCAGTAAAAGAAAAGAAAAGAAAAGAAAATAATTAAAAGAGAAGCATGTCTGACCCACCCAGCGTATTGTGTGAAATACACTGGTTTCCTCCTAGACTTTTTACTGTAAAAACAAAACTAACTCTAAAGACGGTGCCTGGCCCAAACCCCATCCGCGTTCTGGAGAGCAGTGAGCCCCGTGCTTGCTCGAGCCGGTGGCGATGCCCTGCGGCTTCTGCTGACTTGAAAAGTGAACTTCTCACCCCGAGTCAGAACATTCCACAGCGCCGTGATCCCACGACAGCACACACACCCAAGGAGCGCCCCCCACCCCCAGCACTCACATGATGGTCTGGGGGTTCTGCAGCACACAGGCCTTTGGTCCAAACGTGGTCACTGGGCATGGCCCATGCAGAGAGCGAGTCCTCCTGTGGGGAGAGGGGACACAGCAGGTGAGCAGACCTAGGTACAGACTGTTAGACCCTCAGAAAGGCTTTTAATCGTAATGACCTCGTGGCCACGTGACGGCCCCAGGAGACCCCGCCCTGGTCCACAGAGCTACACCACACACTGTCTGTGCAGCATCAGCAGTTAGAGAAAAGGACCCCAAACCGGGCAGGTGCCCAGGCCCCACCCCCCAAAAAAGGAAGACCACCTCTGGGGACAGGCCTGGAAATCTGAATCTGAGCAGTCTCTCTGACCAAGTCAGTCTGGGGACCAGTCCCCTGGCTTATACTTGGGAATTAAGACCTTAGAGACCAACCCTAAATTACCTAGATGAAAATTCTAACAAAACTGCTCATGCTGAGTTGCAAAGTCACTCAAAAAGATCCTACTTCAAGACCCAACTTCTCCAATAACTGAAAAGTGACTCAGCCGTAACTGAATCACCAAACGAAGGGGCTGTGGCCAGCGCACGTTGTGGGGCCAACACCACCTGGCTGCCCTGCGCCCTCCCTGTCCGTGAGGGCCCAACGCCCCGGCACAGGCTCGGGGGAGCGATGAGGACACCCACACAGTGACAGGGTTATGGGACGTGTTCAACCCCAACGGCCTCACCGTCCCTTTCTGCACCCAAAGATGGCCAAATGGAGCTGACTTCATCTTCAACCGCCTTGTGGTGTCAGCAAAATCTTCAAATTCAACGCAGACAAAACAGATTTTCTAGCTGTCTTATAGAGGGCAACAGACCGAGAGAGAGCCCCGCTGTCGGGTCAAAGACTGTGCCTCACGGCCCGCGAGTGCACAGAGGAAGGGCGGCTCGCGACAGGCCTCAGCAGCGGCGTGCACGCTCAGTGCGCGAGGACCGGTGTGACCGGACACACGCCTGTCTTCCTCCTCCGCCAACGCCCCGCGCGGAGGCTCCCTCTGGCCTGCTGTCACCGCACATGTTCCACAGCCTCGGAAGTAGAACGGCCTGTGCCGAACCCCCGGAACCCACAAGCAGCAGCAGCGCTGCCGGGAACACGGAACCCCTGCTCGGCGGACAGCCCCCGGCCGTGGCCGCCGCTCCCCGACCTGAGCCTTCCACGCAGAAGACCGCCCCCGGCCCGTCCCCGCTCCGCCCTCTAGCAGCGAGCGAGGTACGCGCTTTTTACTGAAAACTTCCCCTTGCTTTAAGAGACGGGAGCCCTGCTTGAGAAGCGGGCTGGCTCTGGCAGCTTCTACCCGAAACTCACCGCACTTACTGTTCCAGAAGCCAGGGCAGCGTCGACAAGTGCCATCACCATGCTGCCCGGCAGCCGCTGCGTGGGCAGCTCTGAGTGCGGTTACTGAAGCGCGTTGTGCAAGCACACGCACCGCGGGGCGCGGCAGAGGGCAGGCCGGGTCGGGGGAGGGCGCTTGCCCAACTCCCCTGAGGCCACACCCGGCCCCCCGGCCGGCCCCGTCACCGCGTGGGTCCCGCTGATGGGCCTTCAGGCACCACCCGCACACCTCAAACACCAAGTCAGAGTGGGCACTGGCTGAGAAGGAGAGAAGGGGAAGATCATCCTGCACTGGTACCACCTGGGGAGACGTGCCAGGTGGGTGTCTGTCCTCTGCTCCTGGGACTCAGCCCCACCCCACCTTCTGGACACACACGGAATCGGTCAGTATTTACACACACCAGTACCGAGGCCTTAAAAGAACCTCGGTTGCAGTTTGGAGCAGTCAGAGTGTGCAGGTGAGGGGCGTGCTTGGAGGAGGGCCTTCGTACCTGAACTCTTTGGTGCTCGCCAGGGCGGGCGAGGCAGACAGGCTGCGGGACTTGGCCCGCCCCCGGATGGGGTGGTTGGGCCCCCAGTCCTCGTCCCCATGGCACGCGGAGCAGCGGTAGGAGGCCGACTCTGCACTCAGTGCCTTACTCATGTTGACTTTCTCTTGTTCCATTTCCATAGTTGTTAAACAAGGACTTCGATCAGAAAAACACTGGTGCCTTAATTTAATAAAATAAATAAAGTAAATAAATACGCATGCAGAAGATAACATATATACACATACACGCACCCATGCCATCAGGGGACAAAAATGGCTGAAGTCCCATTTGCCAAAGGACTTGAGAACAGTCTCTTTCTATCCCAAAGATATTTAAGAACTCAGGAACCTACCTGTGGTTTCTAGTGAATCTAAAGAGCTAACAGTCAAACAGTAAGAAGGAACTAGCAGGCTGGAGGTGTGGCATTTCTCCCACAGATAAGGCCAAGCGCCAGGTAGAGGAGAAGTCACAAGCGGGGATTCAGCCCATTACGGTGCAAGGAATCACATGGGGCTGTGCGGTGTTAAACGCCCCTCGGTGCAGGTGAGCTAAATGGTTATACTCAGCAAGACTGACGAGCAGATACACACTGGACTCCAGCCCTGCTAACGAGCCAATAAAACATTTGCCAAAACTGACCTATTTTAGCCTCAAAGAAAACGTCAATTTCCAAACACTAGTGAAGGTAGAGAACCTTACATTCCGACCACAGTACAATAAAACCA
Source organism: Neomonachus schauinslandi (assembly GCF_002201575.2). NCBI lineage: Eukaryota > Metazoa > Chordata > Mammalia > Carnivora > Phocidae > Neomonachus > Neomonachus schauinslandi. The sequence continues at coordinate 652,536 of NC_058406.1, forward strand.
GAAAAAGACAAAAAAATAGGAACAAAGAAAACAATTCTGCAACCACCTGGGAATGTCTGAACTTTCTCCTAAGCAACTTATGGCTCAAAATGGATATCAAACGAACATATAACACATCGAAATGACCAGGATAAAGTAAACACAAACCAAAGTCTATGCTGCCCCATTAAGGTGTGCTGAAGTTTTTTTGTTTTGTTTTTTAAGATTTATTTATTTAGGGCGCCTGGGTGGCTCAGTTGGTTAAGCGACTGCCTTCGGCTCAGGTCATGATCCTGAAGTCCCGGGATCGAGTCCCGCATCGGGCTCCCTGCTCGGCGGGGGGTCTGCTTCTCCCTCTGACCCTCCCCCATCTCATGCTCTCTCTCTCTATCTCATTCTCTCTCTCAAATAAATAAATAAAATCTTAAAAAAAAAAGATTTATTTATTTGACAGAGAGAGACAGCGAGAGAGGGAACACAAGCAGGGGGAGTGGGAGAGCGAGAAGCAGGCTTCCCGCGGAGCAGGGAGCCCGACATGGGGCTCCATCCAAGGACCCTGGGATCATGACCTGAGCCGAAGGCAGACGCTTAACGACTGAGCCACCCAGGCGCCCTGTGCTGAAGTTTTTGAGAATGAAGAGAAATGAGCCGAGATTCCTATAAAGCTAGAAAAGGAATGAAATAAGTCTAAGAAAGGCAGAAGCAGTGACAGAGGCAGAAATCAGTACACAGAACAATGGAAAAAGGAGGGCAGAGTTTCACAAAAGCCGGTGTAGATCAAGGGACCAAAGAGGGAATCCTCCAAGGACAGGAAGGGAAGGCCACCACAGGGTCACGGCGAGGGTGCCTGCAGCTTTGGAGCCCACCTGGACCTGCCCAAGGAGGAAAGCAGGCAGGGCAGGCTTCTCGCAGAGGAAGACCCCCCGCCCAGGGCGGGGGTGAGAAGGCGGCACCCCAGGTGCAACCAGCAGGATAACCTGCCGCACAACCCACGTTGCAGGGACAAGCGGAGCAAACAAGGTCGCCCCAAAAGAGACTGTAACACACATGGTAAGGCCAAGGTTCTCCCAGAGGGGTGAGGACGCGTCAGAGGACGGCATCGCAGGAGGCGAACGGAAGGGAAACTCAGAGACCAGACAAGCCCGGGTCTCGGTGTTAAGGTGAAAGGTGCTGGCACCCCCGCACCCCTACCCTGGCCGCACCGGACAGGTACCAGAGGAGCTTCAGAAAGTAACGCCCACACCCAGACTGAAGGCATCAGTAGTTTTACGAGCTCCCAGGTGGGGGCGCCCAGGCAGCTCAGTGGGTTAAGCGTCTGCCTTCGGCTCAGGTCATGGTCCCAGGGTCCTGGGATAGAGCCCCACATCGGGCTCCCTGCTCAGCGGGGAGCCTGCTTCTCCCTCTCCCTTTGCTGCTCCCCCTGCTTGTGCTCCCTCTAAAATAAATAAGATCTTTAAAGAAAAAACACACAAAAACTCCCCAGGTGATTCTGAATTTTAGCTAGAGTCGACAACACCGCCTAGTGGATCAATACCCAAACATGAAAAAATCTTTAATAAAACCCCAAACCTACAAGAACATACTGATATAACCACTCCTATTCAACCCTGTACTGGAGACCATAGCCAGTGTAATAGGGAGGAAAACGAAGTAAAAGGCATAAGGATGAAAAAAGAACTGATAAAATTGTACTGTCATGGACTCCTGGCTGGTTCAGTTGGTGGAGCGTGTGACTTTTAATCTTGGGGTTGTGACTTCAAGCCCCACATTGGGTGTAGAGATTACTTAAAAAAAATTGTACTGTCAGATGACATGGTCTTCTATATGGAAAATCATAAGGAATCTACAAAAAAGTAACTCTGTCCAATAAGTGAGTTATTAACCAGGTTACAGGAGACAGTTGGTTAAGCGGCCGACTCTTGGTTTCAGCTCAGGTCATCATCTTGGGTTCCTGGGGTTGAGCCCTCGTTGGGCTCCATGCTCAGCAGGGAGTCTGCTTGTGGATGCTCTCCCTCTCCCTCTGCCCCTGCCCACCATTTGTGCACACTCTAAAATAAATAGATGAGTATTAAAAAAAATAAAAATGCCATTTACAATAGCACTGAAATAAAAGCTACATAGGGATATAGTTGACAAAAGAAGTAGAGAACCTAATTCAAGTTATAAAATAAGTCATGGGATGCAGCGTACAGCAATGTGACTCTAGGTAATAATAATGGAGCATATATTTGAACGTTGCTAAGAGAAGAGTTTAAAAGTTATCATCATAAGAAAACAATTTGTAGGGGTGCCTGGGTGGCTCAGTCATTAAGCGTCTGCCTTCGGCTCAGGTCATGGTCCCAGGGTCCTGGGATGGAGCCCCGCATCGGGCTCCCTGCTCCGCGGGAAGTCTGCTTCTCCCTCTCCCACTCCCCCTGCTTGTGTTCCCTTTCTCGCTGTGTCTCTCTCTGTCAAATAAATAAATAAAATCTTTAAAAATAAACAAATAAAATATTAAAAAAAAAAGAAAAAACAATTTGTAACTCCATGTGGTGATGGATGTTAACTATATCCATTGTACTGGTCATTTTCCAATACATACCCATCAAATCATTACATTGTACACCTGAAACTAGGAGGTCATATATCAACATCTCACTAATAGGAAGGAAATAGCACAAAACCTGTATGCTGACAACTAGAAACGCTGCTGAAAGAAATGGGGAAGCAAAGAAATGCAGACAAAAGCACATTTCCAGATTAGAGAAGCTGATATTGTTAGATCTCAGTTCCCAAACTGATTTAGACTCTCCACAATTCCTACACACAAAACCCCAGAAGACTCTTCTCCAGAAAATGATGAACTGGGGCACCTGGGTGGCTCAGTCAGTTAAGCATCCAACTCTTTTCTTTTTTTAATTTTTAAAATTTATTTGGGGGGGGAGTACAGCGGGAGGGGCAGAGGGAGAGGGAGAGAGAATCCCAAGCAGACTCCATGCTGACTGCAGAGCCTTAAGTGTCCAACTCTTGATTTCAGCTCAGGTCATGTCTCGAGGCTGGGAGAGAGCCCCGCATCGGGCTCCATGCTCAGTGTGGAGTCTGCTTGAGATTCTCTCTGCCTCTGTACCTCCCCCCACCCCACGCTCTCTAAGAAAAAAAAAAAAAAAAGGACAAACTGATTCTAGAACTCATGGAAATGTGGACAACCTAGGCCTAAGATAGCTAAAAAAACTGAAAAAGAACAAAGTAAGACTAACACTTCCTGACTTCATCATCTATAGTCAAGCTCCAGTAACCAGACTGCATGGTATTGACACAGATACACAGATAAACAGGGCAGATTCCAAAATGATGCCCTCACACAGGTACAATCAACGGATTTTTAAAAAAATTTGTTTGTAATTAAGTGATCTCTACACCCAACGTGGGGCTCAAATTCACAACCCTGAGATCAAGAGTTGCATGCTTTTCCAACGGAGCCAGCCAGGCGCCCCTCAATCAATGGGTCTTCAACAGAGAAGCCAAGGTAATTCAACAGAGAGAGGGTCATCTTTTCTTCAAGTAATTCTTTTTCTTTTTTTTTTTTTAAGATTTTATTTATTTGACAGAGAGAGACACAGCGAGAGAGGGAACACAAGCAGGGGGAGTGGGAGAGGGAGAAGCAGGCTTCCCGCCGAGCAGGGAGCCCGATGCGGGGCTCGATCCCAGGACCCCGGGACCGTGACCTGAGCTGAAGGCAGACGCCCAATGACTGAGCCACCCAGGCGCCCTCTTCAAGTAGTTCTACAAAAACTTGATAGTCATGTCTAAAAGAATAAAGTTAAACTTTTTCTTCACACCAAATATAGGCATATCTCAGTTTATAGCACGTGGCTTTATTGTGCTTTGCACACATTACATTTTTTACAAATTGAAAGTCTGTGGCCACCCTGCACCAAGCACATCTACATTTTTCCACCAGCATTTGCTCACTTTGTGTCTCTGTGTCACATTGTGATAATTCTTGAAATATTTCAGTTTTTCACTATTATATTTGTTAAGGTGATCTGTGATCAGTGATCTTTGAGATTACAATTATAATTGTTTTGGGGCACCACTACCCTGCGCCCATTTAAGATAGCAAACTTAACAGGTAAGTGTTGTGTGTGTTCTGTTCCACTGACCAGCTGGTCCCGTCTCTCTCCCCTTCCTTAGGCCACCCTATTCCCTGAGACACAACAGTATTGAAATTGCGCCAATCAATACCCTTACAACGGCCTCTAAGTGTTCAAGTGAAAGGAAGAGTCACCCATCTCTCACATTATCTATTTATTTATTTTAAAGTAGGCTCCATGCCCAACGTGGGGCCTGAACTCAAGACCCTGAGATCAAGAGTCATGCAGTCTATCGACTGAGCCAGCCAGCCAGGCACTCCACACACCTCTCACTTTAAATCAAAGCTAGAAATGATTAAGCTCAGTGAGGGAGGCATGTTGAAAACCGAGACGGGGGCACCTCGGTGGCTCAGTCAGTTAAGCGTCTGCCTTCAGCTCAGGTCACGGTCCCAGGGTCCTGGGATCGAGCCCCGCATCAGGCTCCCTGCTCGGTGGGAAGCCTGCTTCTCCCTCTCCCTCTGCCCCTCCCCTGCTCATTCTCTCTCTCAAATAAATAAAATATTTAAAAAAAAAAGAAAAGAAAAGGAAAGAAAAGAAAAGAAAACCGAGACGGGCCGAAGGTGAGGCCTCTCATCCCAGTTAGCGGAGTTGTGAATGCAAAGGAAAAATTCCTGAACTGCTTGCCACTTCAGTGAGCACACAAAGACAAGAAAGCAAAACAGCCTATTGCTGATCAAACGAGCCACAACATACCCTAAGCCACAGTCTAATCCAGAGTAAAGCCCTGACTCTTCTTAATTCTGGAAAGGCTGAGAGAGGTGGGGAAGCTGCAGAAGGGGAGTTGCAAGCCAGCAGAAGTTGGTTCATGAGGTTTAAGGAAAGAAGCTGTCTCTGTTACGTGAAAGTACAAGGTGGAGAAGCGAGTGCTGACGTAGAAGCGGCGTCAAGTTCTCCAGAAGATCTAGCTGAGATCATTAATGAAGGTGGCTATGCTTAACAGATTTTCGATGTAGACAAAGCAGCCTTACTTTGGGAGAAGATGCCATCTAGGACTGTCATAGCTAGAGAGAAGTCAATGCCTCGCTTCAAAGCTTCCAAGGACAGGCTGACTCTCTTGTCAAGGGCTAACACAGCTGGTGACTTGAAGTTGAAGCCAATGCTCACTGACCATTGAGAAAATCCAAGTACCCTTAAGAATTATGCTAAAAGTACTCTGCCTGCACTCCAGCAATGGAACAACAAAGCCAGGATGACAGTCATCTGCTTACAATGTGGTTGACTGAACTTTTAAAAAACGATTATCTATTTGAGAGAGAGAGAGGGAGCAAGCATGCATGCTAGTGTGTGTAGTGGGGGACAGAAGGAGAGAGAATAGAGAATCTCAAGCCAACTCCACACTGAGCACAGAGCCCAAAGTGGGGCTCAATCCCACGACCCTGAGATCATGACCTGAGCTGAAACCAAGAGTTGGATGCTTAACTGATTGAGCCACCCAGGTGCCTCACTTGACTGAATATTTTAAGCCCACTGCTGAGACCTACTGCTCAGAAAAAAAAAATTCCTTTCAAAATATTACTACTTGCTGACAATGCGCCTACTCATCCAAGAGCTCTGATGGAGATGTACAAGAAGATTAATGCTGCCGTTATGTGTGCGAACACAACATCCAGCCTGCTGCCCACAGGTCGAGGAGGAATTTCAACTTTCAAGTCTTATTATTTAAGAAATACATTTTGTAAGGTTATGGCTGCCATAGATAGTGCTTCTTCCTCTGATGGATCTGGGCAAAGTAAACTGAAAACCTCTGGAAAGGAGTCACCATCTAGACGCCATTAAGAACTTTCATGAGGGCGCCTGGGTGGCTCAGTTGGTTAAGCGGCTGCCTTCGGCTCAGGTCATGATCCTGGAGTCCCGGGATCGAGTCCCGCATCGGGCTCCCTGCTCGGCGGGGAGTCTGCTTCTCCCTCTGACCCTCCCTCCTCTCATGTGCTCTCTCTCTCATTCTCTCTCTCAAATAAATAAATAAAATCTTAAAAAAAAAAGAACATTCATGATTCATGGGAAGAGGTCAAAATATCAATATGAACAGGAGGTTGAAAGAAGTAGACTCCCACCCTCATGGACGACTCTGAGGGGGTCAGGACTTCAGGGGAGGAAGTCACTGCAGATGTGGAAACAGCAAGAGCGCTAGAATCAGAAGTGGCCCCTGAAGATGGGACCAAATCGCTGCAACCTCAGGATAAAACTTTAATGGATGAGGAGTTGCTCCTTATGGACGAACAGAGAACGTGGCTTCTTATGAAGATGCTGTGAAGACTGTTGAAATGACAACACAAGATTCAGATCATCACATAAACTGAGTTGATAAAGCAGCGGCCGGGTGTGAGAGGACCGACTCCAGTTTTGAAAGAAGTTCTGCTGTGGGTAAAATGTGATCAAACAGCATCGCCTGCTGCGGAGAAATCATTTGTGAAAGAGTTAGTGAGGCAAATTCCATCAGTGTCTCATTTAGGAAATCACCATGGCCACCCTAGCCTCCAGCAACCACCACCCTGGTAAGTAGGGAGCCGTCCCTGCTGCTCACATGATAGTTAGCGTTTCTTAGCAATAAAGTAAGCATCTATCTATCTACCTATCTCTCTCTCTCTCTCCTCTCTCTCCGCCGGGCTCACTACCGTGAGATCAAGACCTGAGCTGAGATCAAGAGTCGGACACTTGGGGGTGCCTGGGTGGCTCAGCTGGTTAAGCATCCAACTCTTGGTTTTGGCTCAGGTCATCTCAGGGTTGTGAGATTGAGCCCTGTGTTGAGTTCTATGCTCAGCGGGATGTCTGCCTAAGATTCTCTCTGCCCCCCACCCCCGCGCTCTAAAATAAATAATCTTTAGGGCACCTGGGTGGCTCAGTTGGTTAAGCATCTGCCTTCAGGGGCGCCTGGGTGGCTCAGTCGTTAAGCGTCTGCCTTCGGCTCAGGTCATGATCCCAGGGTCCTGGTCTCGAGTCCCACATCGGGCTCCCTCCTCGGCGGGAAGCCTGCTCTCCCTCTCCCACTCCCGCTGCTTGTGTTCCTGTTCTCACTGTGTCTCTCTCTGTCAAATAAATAAATAAAATCTTAAAAAAAAAAAAAAGCATCTGCCTTCAGCTTGGGTCATGATCCTGGGGTCCTGGGATAGAGCGATACATCGGGCTCTCAGCTCAGCGGGGAGTCTGCTTTTCTCTCTCCCTCTCCCTCTGCTTTCTCTCACATGCACTCTTTCTAATAAATAAGTTTTTTAAAAGAGATTTATTTATTTGACAGAGAGGGAGAGAGCGCACAAGCAGGGGGAGCAGAGGCAGAGGGAGAAGCAGGCTTCCCGCTGAGCAGGGAGCCTGATGCTGTCTCCATCCCAGGGCCCTGGGATCATGACCTGAGTCAAAGGCAGACGCTTAACCGACTGAGCCACCCAGGCGCCCCAAAAAACCAAACTTTTAAATACAGAGGACAAACTGGGGTTGCTGGAGGGGAGGAGGATGGGGGATGGGCAAAATAGGTAAAGTGGATTAAGAGGTACAAACTTCCAGTTATAAAATAAATAAGTCAGGGATGAAAAAGCATAGCATAGGAAATAAAATTAGTAATACTGTAATAGGGTTGCCTGGGTGGCTCAGTTGGTTAAGGGTCTGCCTTGGGCTCGGGCCATGATCCCAGGGTCTGGGATGGAGACAGCATCAGGCTCCTTGCTCAGCAGGGAGCATGCTCCTCCCTCTGCCTGCTGCTCCCCCTGCTTGTGTGTGTGTGCTCTCCCTCTCTCTCTCTCTGACAAGTAAATAAATACATAAATATCTTTTAAAAACTAAATATATCTATATAAAAAAGTAATAGTGTAATAATGCTGTATGGTTACAGATGGTGACTACAGTTACCTCGGTGAACACTGAGTAATCTACAGAAACTGTTGAATCAATGTTATACACCCGAAATTGATATAACATTGTATGCCAACTATGAGAGAAAAACTCTCTAAAGGTCTGACATACAAGAGAAACTATTTTAGATTTCTTTCTAAGTCAACAGGACTGTACACAAACTTCGTTCAAACCAAAAGCCTGATTTATGGCCCCCCACGCATGCATTGTACATCTGCTTTGTGAATGAGTAGCCTAAAGGAAAATCATCTTGTCTTTGAGATATCAATCAACACTCCTACACCCTGCATTCCTTTACGGCAAAACTCCTCTAATTCTTGCCTATATGCTAATCTATAATCTTTGAGCTTTTACAAGATGTAAAAAGTATATTACACTGTAAAAACCATTCATTTCCTGGAGTGTGAAAACGCATTTCCAGGGCAATTGTCCTAACTTGAGCTCGAATAAAACTCTCTTTTTTACTTTTAGGGATTTTTTTTTTTTTAAGATTTGTTTATCTGAGAGAGTGTGCACCTGCGCAAGCATGGGGGGAGGGGCAGAGGGAAAGAGAAAATCTCAAACAGACTCCCCGGTGAGGGCAGAGCCTGATGTGGGACTTGATCTCACAACCCCGAGTTCATAACCTTAGCCGAAATCAAGAGTCAAACATTTAACTGACTGAGCCATCCAGGCGCTCCTACTTTTAGAGACTCTAAAAAGTTTGTTCACTTTGTGTTGATAGCTATAGATCAATTAAAACAAACACACACACCTAACATTCTTTACTAACAGAACCTCAGCAAAGTAGGGTAAAAACGTCAGTTTTGAGCTGTGACCAAGAGGTCTTGCAGCAGCCTCACCCTGCCATTCTGAGAAGTAAAACCAACCAACTCCTCTCCTCTAATACGTAGAATCAGGGCAAGGCTACCTGAAATGCCCCACTCTGCATGGGACTTAGAGCAACTTACTGCCAAGAAAGGACAAAAGAGACACTTAAATTAAAGGAGCCTATTAGGCAAGTGGTAACAATGCAATCTTTTTTTTTTTTTTTTTTAAGATTTTATTTATTTATTTGACAGAGACACAGTGAGAAAGGGAACACAAGCAGGGGGAGTGGGAGAGGGAGAAGCAGGCTTCCAGCCGAGCAGGGAGCCCGATGCGGGGCTCGATCCCAGGACCCTGGGACCATGACTTGAGCCGCAGGCAGATGCTTAACGACTGAGCCACCAGGCAACCCCAACAATGCAATCATTAAAAGGAAATAATCACCAATGTTAGAACCAATGATGTCTGAGAAAGAAGGCAGGGTGACCAATGACATATAAGCTAGCTATGATACAAACAGGGGTGAACGTGGAGATGTGTAAGGGCCAACTCAAGGAGGGAAGTGCGTCTAGGCTGTACTGTTCCTTCTGCACACGCACTGCCCTCTATCTGTCCAAGAACGGAGAAGCCGAAGCAGGATTGCCTGCAGGAATATGGACACTTACCCAAAACCAGGATGACTGGCGAGAAGCAGAAATACATCCCGCAGAACCAGGGCCCATGGCAAGATCCAGCGCCCACCTTGCCAGTCCCTGTCCAAGCGCTCACCTCGTATCACCGGACTCACGCTCACAATGAGACACATGGGATGTCTAGGACACGGAAGCCCAGGGTCACACAGCTAGGACAGGGCAGGGCTGGCATCTGGGCCAATGCTCCTAAGTCCCTGCTCAAGGCCACAGTACACAGACCAGAGGACCCAACCAAGCAGGGAGGCCGCCCAACATGCAGGGCACGGTCGGCTAAGCCGCACTTCAACCAGGCCCAGATCACCTTCGGCCAGCTCCTCACCTGCCCCTGGGAAAAGTGAAGACAAACTACTCTATAGTCAAATATGTAGGTGATGCTGTCTCAGCTTCCACTCACAGCTTAAGAATTCTACTACACTGAGTCTTGGGACAATATTTTGTACCCAACAAATGCTGTCCACTTAAACTTATACAGGGATGTATGTCAATTATTTGTCAGTAAAACTGGGGAAAGAGAAGTGAACCTCAACCCGAACTTCATACCTTAAACAAAAATTAACTAAAAACAAATCAAAATGGATTATGTCAAGTGTAAAACACAATCTATAAAACTTTTATTAGAAAACGTAGGAGCAGGGTGCCCGGCTGGCTCGGTCGGTGGAGCATATGACTCTTGGTCTTGGGGCTGTAAGTTCAAGCCTCACGATGGGTGGAGAGGTTACTTAAAAATAAAATCTTTAAAAAAAAAAAAGAAAGAAAGAAAGAAAAAGGAGACAGTTTTTAGAACCCAGGAGTAGAGAGAATTTTTTATACATGATGCAGTCCATAAAAGGTAAAAAAAAAAAAAAAAAAATTAATACATTGGACTTCATTAAAAGAAGCCTGCTCTGTGGAAGACCCTGAGAAGAGAATAAAAACAAGTTGCAGAGTGGGAGAAAATATTTGCAAACGAGATATCCAACAAAGGTTTTCTATCCAGAATATGCAAAGAAATCTCAAAAACAAAAGTAAAAAAACAATCCAATTAGAAAATGGGCAGAAAGGATGAACAAACCAGAGGATGCACACACGGTAAACAAGCATGTGGGGCTCCACGCCATCGGCCACAGGAAATACAAATTCAAACAACAGTATCACTACACCTGTCGGGACGGCTAAGACAACTGAAAGAGATGGCAGAGAAACCACCACTCACATGCTGCTGTAACGTGAACGGTGCAGTCAGTCTGGAAGTTTGGCGGCGGCTTATAAAATCTTAAAAAAGAGTATAGAACCCAGCAACGCAAGGTGGCATTTATCTCAGAGTAATAAAAACGTATGTCCACGTAAAAGCTGCACATGAGTGTTCACGGCAGCTTTATGTGCAACAGCCGAAGACTGCAGCTGGCCGCCGGCCCAATGCCTCCCTGCCGCTTAAACCAACCGTGGTCCGTCCACACAGTAAAATACAACTGCGCAACACACGGGAACAGGCTGTTGATGCCTGCAGCAGTTTGGATGGATGTCAGGGGCATTATGCGGGGTGAAAAAAGCCAATGTCAAAAGGTCACAAACTGAATGATCCCATATACATTGTCAAGATGGTAAAATCATACAAGTCGGGTATGAGTGGGGCATCCTTGGCATGACGGAGTGGTTCTGAGTCCCGACTGTGGTTGTGGGTACATCAGTGTATAAATGGGGTAAAATTGCAGAGAATCATATGCACATAAATACTGGTGAAATCTGAATAAGGAGTGTAGTGTAGTTAACGACAGTTTTCCAATGCTAATTTCCTGGTTATAAAAACTACTGCACTATGGGTGTGTAAAATGAAGGGGGGGGTTACCAGGGCCTCTCTCTACTATTTCACAACTTCCTGTGAATCTCTAATTATTTCAAAACAATTAATAAAAAAAAGGAATAAACCTATCAAAATCACAAAAGGCAAATGTATTTATTTATTTATTTTTATTTAAAGATTTTTATTTATTTAAGTGACAGAGAGAGACACAGCGAGAGAGGGAACACAAGCAGGGGGAGTGGGAGAGGGAGAAGCAGGCCTCCTGTCGAGAAGGGAGCCCGACGTTGGTCTCGATCCCAGGACCCTGGGATCATGACCTGAGCGGAAGGCAGACGCTTAACGACTGAGCCACCCAGCTGCCCCAAGGCAAATGTATTTAAAAATCTTCTGTTACTCATGGGGCGCCTGGGTGGCTCAGTCGTTAAGCGTCTGCCTTCCGCTCAGGTCATGATCCCAGTCCTGGGATCGAGCCCCCGCATCGGGCTCCCTGCTCAGCGGGAAGCCTGCTTCTCCCTCTCCCACTCCCCCTGCTTGTGTTCCCTCTCTCGCTGTGTCTCTCTCTGTCACTTAAATAAATAAAATCTTTTAAAAAAATAATAAAAATTTTCTATTACTCATTATCTAGAAGCTGTTAATATTTACTTGCAAAGACTAATGTGATGACAAGCTTGTTCCGGTATGTTAACTGTTTGAGAAGGATGAAATTCGAATTCCATCCAAGTTCATGCACATTCCTGACAGCATGAATCTGATTTTATTTATTTTTTATTATTTTTTTGTTTCATTTTTAGGGGTGCCTGGGTGGCTCAGTCAGTTGGGCATCTGACCCTGGGTTTCAGCGCAGGTCATGACCTCGTGGTCATGGATCGAGCCCTGTGTCAGGCCCTGCACTCTGTGCAGGGCCTGCCTCAGATTCTCTCTCCCTCTCTTTCTCTAATAAATAAGCAAAACCTTAAAACAAAAACAGTTTAGGGGTGCCTGGGTGGCTCAGTCGTTAAGCGTCTGCCTTCGGCTCAGGTCATGGTCCCAGGGTCCTGGGATCAAGCCCCACATCGGGCTCCCTGCTCGGCGGGAAGCTTGCTTCTCCCTCTCCCACTCCCCCTGCTTGTGTTCCCTCTCTCGCTGTGTGTGTCTCTCTCTCTGTCAAATAAATAAATAAATAAATATTTAAAAAACAAAAACAAAAAGAGTTTAATTTTTAAGTCATCTCTGCACCCAACATGGGGCTCGAACTCATAATCCTGAGATCAAGAGTGGCACGCTCCACCGAAGGAGCCAGGCAGGTGCCACAGCACAAATCTCATTTTATTTTTTTAATTTTTAAAGATTTTATTTATTTATTAGAGAGAGAACACGAGAAGGGGGAGGGTCAGAGGGAAAAGCAGACTCCCTGTTGAGCAGGGAGCCCAACTCAGGACTCCATCCTGTGACTCCAGGGTCACGACCCGAGTGGAAGGCAGTCGCCCAACCAACCAAGCCACCCAGGTGCCCTAATTTTATTTTATTTTTTTAAGATTTTATTTATTTATCTGAGAATGAGAGAGAGAACATGAGAGGAGAGAGGGTCAGAGGGAGAAGCAGACTCCCCGCTGAGCAGGGAGCCTGATGCGGGACTCGATCCTGGGACCCTGGGATCATGACCTGAGCCGAAGGCAGCCGCTTAACCAACTGAGCCACCCAGGCGCCCCCAGGCGCCCTAATTTTAAAAAACAACTTTGGCATCGGGAAATTTTATTAGGAAAATAGCGTTGGGCAGCAATGTTTCCCAGAATTCACACATGGTGGGGAGGGGACACGCTGAGATGGCAGTGAGGCATCCAGGACAGAAGTCAGACACACGCCCACAGACAGACGTGACACCCATGACATCCAGTGAGAGCTCTCAACTGTATTTGTTGAAAATACTGAATGATGGGCTCCCTGCTCGGCGGGAAGCCTGCTTCTCCCTTGCCCACTCCCCCTTGCTTGTGTTCCCTCTCTCCTGGTGTCTCTGTCAGGTAAATAAAAAAAAATCTTAAAAAAAAAAGAAAAGAAAGAAAATACTGGATGAAAAAGGAAAGCTTATTTGGTGACAGAAAGAGGAAATGCTGAACCTCACTAGTTGTCACTGAAGTGCAAAACAAGTCCCTATAAAATCGCCCTTCCCTTCTCCATCGATAGTGCCCAGTGCTGGCAAGGATGTGGTAAAACTGGGCATCCACACTGGCGGTGTGTGAACCAAGGAAGACCTTTTGGAAAGCCCTCTGGTAACATGAGCCAGGAGCCTGACCTGTAACCCCATAAACTGAACAGGATCCGAGACCTGAAGGGGGCTGTTCTAGAGAGGCAGTGGCACCCTTCCTTGGGCAGGTAAGGAAAACCAGGGTCTGTGCAGCTCTGATGAAGCCAGGCCTCTGTCATCGTGCACTGAAATAAAGTTCTCAGACGCCAATCTGAGCGGCTGTGCAGGGCTTTTCATTCACCTGTTCCCGTGCATTAAACTCAGGAGCCTGGCAATCATGGGTCTGGAGGGACTGCGAATGGCCAGCCACCAGCACAAACAGAAGTGAACTCGTGGAGTTACAAGCTGACCCCTACTAACCCAGGACCGGCCACAGCAGCGGAGTGCCTGTCAACAGGTGTAAACAGCACAGCAGTGAGGCCGCTGGAGGAAGCCCTCAGGTGCGCCCTCGCCTTGCACACTGCCTCTCCTGGGTGCTGGGCCTGCTTCCTGAGGCTCCCTTGGCTGTGGCAATATCCATGCTTACAGAAAAGTCCTGTGATTCGAAGGAATAAAGATGCGGGGCCATCAACTCCTATTAAAAAAACACCCACCTCTTCATTCTTCATACCTTTTCTCAAGCGGTAAACTCAGTAGCACCAACCGTCGTTTCCCCCGGTAGCGGGGCGCCAGGTGCGGGGCAGCGTCTGGGAGACCCTCTACCCGCACGTCAGAAGCCCGCGGGGCGCGGTGTTAGCAGCGCAGACCTGCCCACAGGTTAAACACAGGAAACCCGGAACCATCACGCGGGCTCCCCTCCACCTGCGGCCACGGCGTACCTGCTGGACCGGCACCTGCCCTGCCCGCAAGTCGCCCGGTGGCCAGGGCAAAGGTCACAGTGAGGGCAGGACTCGGGGCCCCGGGATTCCGGGAAACGAGTCCTTGAAGGGCGTCATCCCGAAAGATGGAAATAACTCCCTTCTAAAAGCCAGGGCATGGGCGCCTGGGTGGCTCAGTCGGTTAAGCGACTGCCTTCGGCTCAGGTCATGGTCCCAGGGTCCTGGGATCGAGTCCCGCATCGGGCTCCCTGCTCAGCGGGGAGCCTGCTTCTCCCTCTCCCTCTGCCTGCCTGTCTGCCTACTTGTACTCTCTCTCTCTAATAAATAAAAATCTTAAAAAAAAAAAAAAGCCAGGGCATACTCCCAAAACGAATGAGTAAGTCTTCCACGTGAGGCAGAGCTGCGCCCCAAGACGGGAAAGGAAAAGTAACCTGTTACTCAGAATCAAAGCCCAGGGCATCCGTTTGCTCGGAGCGGCCCCGGCCCGAGACCCCCGCGGGCCCCGGCTGCCGGCCGCCGGGCGGGTGTCTGGCGCCCAGAGCGGCGCGCCCTCCGACGACAAAGGGCGCGGCAGGCGACCCCGACCTGCCCCCGAGGGTCCGACCCTCCAGGCTGCCCGCCAACCCGCGGACTCGGGAGGCGGCCGTCGCGGGCGAGGTCGGCGGTCGCGCCCCCAGGCCCACACCCGGGCGGCCGCCCCGGCCCACGACCCCGCAGCCCCAGAGCCCCGGGCCGCCCCGTGACCTCGGCCGGCGGCGACCGCGGGCGGAGGGCCGGGCAGACTGGCCACGCGCACTCACCGTTCGCTGCCCCGGGCGCCTGCGGGGCCGTCCCCTCTCCGGGC